>NC_135595.1:2158787-2398107 GCF_965152235.1 Eretmochelys imbricata | reverse complement strand
AGAGTTTGAGAGAAATAGGACTCACCGAGCTCACCGAGGAGGATAAATCAAGGGAAGTGGTTAAAGAGCCCTGAGTCCCGAGCGCTTTTATACAATTTCGCAGACTGCCAGGAGAATCTGAGACAACCTTTAGTTTAAGGTCTTAAATGATTACAAAACAGGCTTTGCTACGCACGTCACTCCGTCATCTGATATAATTGTTTTCAAGATTATTGTGTTTTCAGCCTCCCATGGCATGACATGCACACAACACCCTTTCCGTTTCAGAGTAGCAGCTGTGTTAGTCTGAATCTGCAAAAAGAAAAGAAGGACTTGTGGCACCTTTGTTAGTCTCTAAGGTGCCACAAAAACACCCTTTAGGTTTCTTTCATCTGAAAGGTTTTATGGGGCACAATTTAACCTGGAATTATTCTAGGGACCTCCATCAGATTTACAGGAAGAATTAATGCAAAGGTTCGTCAGAGCTGTATCTATTGAACAATCTGCTGTCCTGTAAAAGAATCCAGTTTGGTCCTTGTGAGCCAAGCCGGTAAGTGTTGCGGGCATTGCACAGTTCCTCTTAAAATTCAAAGGAGGGAAGGAACGCTGTCCAAAGTCTGAACCCTCAAGTTTTCTGATCTCCTGCCCATTGAAGTCAATGACAGCCATTACTCTGGCTGGGTGGGTTTTCTCTCAGGTATCGGACGCAAACTTTCTCAGTGTACTCTCTATGCCATTATCTAAATCACTGATGAAGAAATGGAACAAAACTGGACCCAGAACTCATCCCTGATGGATCATAATCATAATGATCATAATAAGGATCAGTAACATAATCTTCAGTTTAGAATTCAAATATCCAGAAGATTGTGATAAGACACTTATGGTTATTCCTGTGGAAAATCCCATTCCTCGCTTCTCTCCATCTGACTCTGACTATAAAGCAGAATCTTAACCCCAACCTCATATTTCCCTCCAAACATTTTCCCATCTCCTCCAGCAACATGGGCCCTGGACCTGTTCCACCTACATTAGCTGAGGTTGCAGCTAAGGTTTGAAGAAGTGGTTTGCAATGTGGTGCTAGCTGTCTTGGGCCCAGGGTATTCGAAAGACAAGGTTGGAGAGGTAATATCTTTTGTAGGTGAAAGAGACAAGTTTCCACAGAATGATTCTTCTGCATGGGCTGGAAAACTTACACAAGTTGGTCCAATAAAATATATGACGTTACCTACTTTTTCTTTTGTTAGTGAAATATTTGGAAGCCGAGAAAGGGAAGGGTCTAAGAAAGTTTAGCAACAGTGAGAAGTGGGTAGCAAATGCTATCTAGATTACGGTGCGTTATTTGTAACTTTGTCACTTCCTCTGTGACCTTCACCCCAACGTAACTCTATTTATTTGCACATAAGACAGGAGTGATAACAATCTAGTGGATGATCTATTTCCCCAGGACACCAGATCTCAAAGCACTTCACAAACATTCATTAAGGTTGTTGATGTCCAAAGTGTTGGATTATTACAATGGTAATAGTTTCTTACTGGAAGACGCCCTTCGAATGAGCAATAGAGTCACTTTAAAATGCATGTCAAGGTCACTCGTGTCATTCTCCTAATTAAGTCATGATTTGTAGCTCAGAGTTTTGGACTATTTGATTTCCATTGGAAAAAAAATGGCATTTCCTTTTCAGATAAAAATTCCTTTTCAAGTTTAAGAACAGGAGATCAGCTGGCATAAATAAGCACAGCTCCATAGAATTCAGAGATGTTCGTGGCATTTGAATCAACATCAAGTGTCTTCAACCTTGCCTGGTTAGAGGAAAGAGCCTTTGGGAAGAGAGGTTGTTATACTTTAAAAAACATTCTCATCATGCTAAGAAAGCTTTCTGCAAACTCCGGGTCTTGCAACGTGCCCTAAAGTTGGTCAGACGTTGAATTAATCTAACCTCATAACATAGCCTTGGCCGAGAAAGCCATATCTCCATTTTCCTGAGGCTTTATCAGCTGCATTTTCCTGCAAGACAAGAATTGTCTTGGCTGTTGTTGGAGGGAAATCATATTGCTGATGTGGTAAATGTTCCGGGATTGACCTCAAAGCCTTTATAAAATATTGCAATGCTTTTTATCACCCACCCTCACCTCAACGCAAGAGGAACCCTGCAGTAGGCAGCACCATGAGCTTCTGCCATCGTGATCATCCTGACCCCACAGCACTGGTGACATAACTAGAGGTAGATTATGAACTGAATTTCTAATCAATATATGGGGAAATTCACCCCTGCACAGAGGACCAACACAAAGGCCTATTCAACTCACAAGTCCCTCTTAAGACCTAATTTGAAAGATATAATGGGACTTAGAGAGTTCAAAGACCTTATCCTCTCTTTCTTCCAGGGGGAATTTTCAAGTCATAAGGTCTGAGTCAAAACCCTCCCACACTAATGTCTCACATTGATTTCAATGGGCATTAGATCTCAAAACTTGGGGTTACAGATTCTGAACACTGAGATTTCCCCTCCCTCCTAGGAATTACAAGAGCAGTACAATGCCTGCAATACATATCAGCATATCTTAGCAGGACCAAACTGGATCCCTCTGCAGGACAGCAGACTGCGAAACTGATACAGCCCTGAATCTCCTTGACAATCACTCTCATTAGCACTCCTGAGGAGGTCACGAGAATGATACCAGGCACGAACGTGTCCTATAAAACTTTTAAAATAAAAGAAACCCGTGGGCTTGAATGTGCATGTTATACCCCATGTGAGCCTGATAACACAACAATCCTGAACACAGAAGAAAACAATTATATCAATTGCAGGAGTCATGTGCCCAGCAACATATGTTTTGTAACTAATTAGGACCTGGAGCAAAAGGATGTCTCAAGTTCTCCAGGCTGTTTAAGAAACTGTATAAAAGTGCTCGCGACTCAGGGTTCTTTAACCACTTCTCTTGACTTCTCCTCCCTGGTGACCTTGGTAAGTCTGATTTGACTCTATCTTTCTATAGCTATCAAGACGTGTTCGTGATGGTTTGATTTAGGACGGAAACTTGCACATAACTCTGTGATTACTGGCTTTATTCAGGGGTTTTCCCACTGGAAAAAATGGTAAGTTATTAAGTTGCAGGCATTGGTGGATTCAGGGTTTAGAAGTTAAGGCTGCAATCTTTCAGAGGTGCATAGGAATTTCTGGACACTAGGTCCTCTTTATTTTCATTAAGGATAAAGTGTTCAAATCCCTTCGGTAGATTTGAAAAATCTCAGACCCAACTTTTCAGTTTGTGGGGTTAGGAAGAAATTCCCCCAGTTTATTGCCAAACAGATTGCTTCTGTGTGCTTCTGCGTTCTTCTGTGGCAGCTGGTACCGAACATTCTTTCAGACACATTATTCTGATCTGATCCAGCAGGGCAATGTCTATGTTCTTCTGTGCACCAGGAGCATATTAAGATGCAGAGCCACAACTGGTGTAACTCCACTGAACTCAGTTGATCAGTGCTGATTGCTACCGGCTGAGGATCTGGTTCTTACTGTTTTGTTTTCCCAAAAGCATATTGTCCATTGATTCATTTGTAAGTATTACTCACCCACAAGGTTCAGAAGCCAAAGCACCATGCTCTGATTTTGAAGGGAACTGATCTCTCTGATGAGGTTAAATCCTCACAAGGAAACTATCCCGAACAAATTTGTCCCTGCCATGCTCCTTAGAAACATTTTGTAAGAAGGAATAAAAATCCCTTGCGTGTATGACAGAAATACTCTGTGTTGTACGTTTACTTATTCCAAACAGTGTTCTTAGGAGAAATGGACTGAGAAGTGTTCAAAAGGGTTGGATAAGAGGGGGGCTAAGAGAGAGGGGAGCAAGAGGACAAGAAGGAGAAACTGGGAGGCAATAGGAAGCCAGGACATAAGGGTCTAGGTCACCATTTCTCTACCTCTCTCTATCTCCCTGGCCGGCAATACAGTAGTAACTGAGTTTTGACCCTTATTATTCCACTGGCCCTAGCGCATTGTGTTGACTCTTTTCCCTGCTGTGTGTTTCAGGTTAACCTCCAGCGCAGAAAGATGACTTTCGATGAACTCATGAATGATGAATTGTATTATAACCCCTACTGTTACCAGGGCTGGCGCGGCTATAGAGGCCATTATGGCTGCTATAGGCCCTGGGGTTCCTGGAAGCCATACAGGTATGGGTGGGGCCATCAGTATGGTGGCCACTACCCTTTCCGATGGGGCCATGGGTACGGCTATGGAAAGTTCTGGCCATGTTTAGCCGAGGAGCAATAGACCCGGAACAAGGAACAACCAGGAAACGTCAAGCGAGATATGGAAGCACAGCTGGGCTTACGGGCAATGCCGTTCAGAAATGCTGATTGCGCACAACTCCCATGGGAGCTCTGAGTCCTCAGCACCTCCGGAAATCTGCCCAGGATCTTTATTTCCCCACTTACACTTTATGACTTTTTCCTCTATTGTCTTCCAGAACATCTGGTGTGAAAGGCGTCACCTTGTAACGGGTGATTTCTTGTTGACTTTCATGAAACCCTGGAAATAGGTTCTTTTTACGCGGCCTACAGTCTGTCTCTTCCTGTGTACTTCTCCTCTTTTTCACATTAAACTGATTCTGCCTCATAATATCAATCTTTTCGTTTTCCTTTCGGCTCCATTCCCGATTTACCAGCCACTATGGCCCAGATTCAAAAGAGATACTTACGTGCCCGACTCCCACTGAAATCAGTGCGAGCCAGGCACCTAAATACCTTTGTGAATCTGGGTCTGTGGGTAACAACTCGCTGCTGGGCAGGGAACCAGTGCCTGTGCATTACTTAAGTCCCACTCAAGCCCTGTATTGCGAAGAGCATCAGGTCTGGCAAAAGTCTGTATATCATAAGAGGGGTATTAGCCCTCTAGGTCCCCTCTCTTTACCAATTAGATGTCCGGGATGCCTTCTGATTCACAGCTTCTAGACCTTGCCAGTCCCGGTTCAATCTCGAACAATAGGTGCTTGGTACCCTCAAGATGGGCAATGCCAACACTGAAACCATCCCTCCTATTCCCTCCCTCCCAAGGGTGTTTAATTAAAAGCCTGTCAGGTTTAAATTTCAGAAATCTTGTGCATCCCTGGGCCTTGGTCCTGTGTAAAGGGAAGGGGCAACCTAAGCGCCCCCTTTTGGCCAGATGTGCCACTCTGGGTGAGCCACCTTACCGCCCCCTACTTAGAATCATAGAATCACAGAATATCAGGGTTGGAAGGGACCTCAGGAGGTCATCTAGTCCAACCCCTTGCTCAAAGCAGGACCAGTCCCCAACTAAATCATCCCAGCCAGGGCTTTGTCAAGCCTGACCTTAAAAACTTCAAAGGAAGGAGATTCCACCACCTCCCTAGGTAATGCATTCCAGTGTTTCACCACTCTCCTAGTGAAAAAGTTTTCCTAATATCCAGCCTAAACCTTCCCCACTGCAACTTGAGACCGTTACTCCTTCTTCTGTCATCTGCTACCACTGAGAACAGTCTAGAGCCATCCTCTCTGGAACCCCCTTTCAGGTAGTTGAAAGCAGCTATCAAATCCCCCCTCATTCTTCTCTTCCGCAGACTAAACAATCCCAATTCCCTCAGCCTCTCCTCATAACTCATGTGTTCCAGTCCCCTAATCATTTTTGTTGCCCTCCGCTGGACTCTTTCCAATTTTTCCACATCCTTCTTGTAGTGTGGGGCCCAAAACTGGACACAGCACTCCAGATGAGGCCTCACCAATGTCGAATGGAGGGGAAGGATCACGTCCCTCGATGTGCTGGCAATGACCCTACTTATACATCCCAAAATGCCATTGGCCTTCTTGGCAACAAGGGCACACTGCTGACTCATATCCAGCTTCTCGTCCACTGTAACCCCTTGGTCCTTTTCTGCAGAACTGCTGCCGAGCCATTCGGTCCCTAGTCTGTAGCGGTGCATGGGATTCTTCCGACCTAAGTGCAGGACTCTGCACTTGTCCTTGTTGAACCTCATCAGACTTCTTTTGGCCCAAACCTTTAATTTGTCTAGAGCCCTCTGTATCCTATCCCTACCCTCCAGTGTAGCTACTTCTCCTCCCAATTTAGTGTCATCTGCAAATTTGCTGAGGGTGCAATGCACATCATCCCCCAAATCATTTATGGAGATATTGAACAAAACTGGCCCGAGAACCGACCCTTGGGGCACTCCACTTGATACCAGCTGCCAACTAGACATGGAGCCATTGATTGCTACCCGTTGAGCCCGACAATCTAGCCAACTTTCTATCCACCTTAGAGTCCATTCATCCAGCCCATACTTCTGTAACTTGCTGGCAAGAATACTGTGGGAGACCGTGTCAAAAGCTTTGCTAAAGTCAAGGAACGACACATCCACTGCTTTTCCCTCATCCACAGAGCCAGTTATATCGCCATAGAAGGCAATTAGATTAGTCACGCATGACTTGCCCTTGGTGACTCCGTGCTGACTGTTCCTGATCACTTTCCTCTCCTCTAAGTGCTTCAGAATTGATTCCTTCAGGACCTGCTCCATGATTTTTCCAGGGACTGAGGTCAGGCTGACTGGCCAGTAGTTCCCAGGATCCTCCTTCTTCCCTTTTTTAAAGGTGGGCACTACATTAGCCTTTTTCCAGGCGTTCGGGACCTCCCCCGATCGCCATGAGTTTTCAAAGATAATGGCCAATGGCCAACGGCTCTGCAATCACATCCGCCAACTCCTTTAGCACTTTCGGATGCAGCGCATCCGGCCCCATGGATTTGAGCTTCTCCAGCTTTTCTAAATAGTCCCAAACCCCTTCTTTCTCCACAGAGGGCTGGTCACCTCCTCCCCATGCTGTGCTGCCCACTGTGTCAACCATGCACTTGCACAGATCAGGGCAACAAAAGGACAAAACAAACTAGTCCAAAGAAGTGTGTTTCCCTTAATGAAGCCCCGGGACAGGAGCCCATGTAATAACAAACCAAATGCCCTTTTCGCCAGATCCATGTTCAGATCCCACTCACTAAAGTCCAGACAAAGTCTCTTGTGCCTGCGCGGGGTAAACTTCCACAGCTGGGAGATCACCGCCTCTTACAGGCTGGTCAGCTCCTCGTATCCTCTCCCCTATCCAGCTGCTTCTTCCGGATGAACTAGTCACCAGCGCAGAGCAGGGAGTCTCCTTAGTTGCACACAGTTTGTTCTGTTTGTGGCCTCCAGGCTGACTGCTAAAAGGGGAGTACGCTGCTTCACATACCTCCCTACCGTGAGTGGAGCAGTTGGTGCACTCACCGAATAGCCAGATCTCCTCAGCTGTTCATGAGAAGATGTCCACCTTCTCACGCTCCTTTTTAGGATGGTGTCCTACCCAGACCCAAAAGAACTGCAATGCCAAGTACCACTGGGTAAGACAGCCATTTGAGTCCTTCATTGTCTGGAGCCAACGCAGAACTTCACGATCTGTCAGCAGGACAAGTGCCCCTCTTAGTTAGTCTCCTTATTTCTCACCTGGCATTTCCTTGGGTTTACTCTCACATTGGCCTCTCGTTGCCTGGATTTGAAGGCCCAGACTGGATCTAAATGACCTGACTGGATTGCTCATGCACAGATACAACTCTGGATATCAGTAACTCCAGTGAAGTCAGGAAGGTAGGTTGCCCTTAAAACTTTTACTGTGAAAGAAACCTGCAGGGTGTAATGTGTGTATCGTACTCTTACAGTTTCATGTAAATACGTCTGTATTCCCCCACTGTGGCCCCTTCAAGTTTCCAGTTCCCAGGCAACAGTGCTCTTGGGTGGAGATCTGCCTCTCTCTCTCCCTTCTGACAGGGTGCTTTCAGGCTGCAGCAGATCTCTGCCTTACCCTCTGATACCCCCAGCAAGCCTGACTACCTAAAGGTGAGCACCTGTAGCCCCTGTGCCTTCTTTTCTCTCTGAGGTCTATGAACAGTGTAGTGCCTTCAGTTACACGTTACCACACAGCTCCTTCGGTGCAAGCACCTCTACTCTTACGGTAAAGGCATTTCGGAGAAAGCAGATGAACAACAATAAAAGTTCCTATAAGCATGCTCAAAGCTTACCAGAGGGCACCATCAGCCAAGTCTTTCCTACTCTTCCGCAACTACTTGGCCAGAAGGTCCTGTATGGTTGTGGATCAGAAAGGAGGCTCTGAGTCAGTTCAAGCCCAGACGTTTTATACCAGAAGCCCTTTCTTCGTTGGTCTTTGGAAAATCCAGCATGAATCAGAGAGAGATGGTACCTCTGTGTGGATGTTTACAAACGTCTGCATTTTACCTTAATCACCCACGCACACACTGTTTTAGTTTCTAGGGAAGCAGTGATACCCTTCCCGCTGGAGTAAAACACAATCCTACGTACAATCTCTGACCCACAGTGACATGTAAATTTCATAACATACATTCCCACAAAGTTATTGCATACAATGGCAATATTTCTCACAACTACTAGGTGAGGTTGAGAACAGACTGGAAATCACAAACATCAAGGAAAACAATTATATCAGTTGAAAGAGTAATGTATGCAACAACATTAATTTGCAACTAATAAAGACCTCGTGAACAAAGGGCATCTCAGACCTTCCAGGAGATCTGAGAAACTGCATAAAAGCTCTTTCAACTCAGGGCTATTTCCCTACTTCTCTTCACCTCTTTTCTTTGCTGAACTGGGTACGTCTGATGTGAATCACTCTCTTTATAACTACTGAGGTGCCACATTAGCGATAGTTTCCATTCAGGAGCAAATCTTGTAGTTTGCATGACTAATACTATCTCAGTTCCTGATGAATCCTCCAATCAGTCCGTCTCTTACCCCTCTATGCCCACGCAGCTCTTAAACAGAAATTCTTCCAGACCTTCATTCTGGACTCACCAGTCCTCTCTTCATCATAACGGCCCATTCTCCATCCTGGTTTTCATTTCTTCGATGCCAGATCCTCCACTGTTACGTAGAGATTAGAATCAATCTAGAGAGCCATCATTTATGCCAGTGTACTGGGGGCGTACATTTTACAAGATCTGACACTTGACACTCGCTTCCACTCAGCTTGCATGATCCAGAGCAAAAGCAGATGGGACCCAGAGAATTCAGCTTCAAATGGAGATCGATTTTTAACAATATTTTTTCTTTCGGAAAACCTAGTCTGTTCTCAGTTACGGGTGTCAGTTGTGACAAATAATGAAACCACATGCAGAATCTTTGGGGAAATGCTTTGTATTAGGATTACCTCTCACTGTGTGTACAGCAATGTAGGGATGATTGTGTCTGATAGACACAAAGAGGAGGGATACCACAGCTCCTGCAGGAACTAAAACAGTAGGGGGTGATTAAGGTAAATCATTGAGGAATGGAAACACTTCCAGAGAGGTACTACCCCCTGGCAACCTGGCATATGGTTGTGCAGCCTTCAATCCCTGGGTGAGAAGGGAGCCTGATGCGGGTCTCCAACCAAGAACGCTGACAACTGGGAGCTGAGGGAATCACACAGGGGGCTACAGTTGCATTTACACTGAAACTGTGATCGTGTGATATTCACGTTACATCCACGTACAAATCAGTACTCATGTGCCTCTCTCACGCCGATTGCAATACAGGTTATGTACCTCATTAGTTCTGTAAAAAGAAAAGGAGTACTTGTGGCACCTTAGAGACTAACCAATTTATTTGAGCATGAGCTTTCGTGAGCTACAGCTCACTTCATCGGATGCTGTAGCTGTAGCTCACGAAAGCTCATGCTCAAATAAATTGGTTAGTCTCTAAGGTGCCACAAGTACTCCTTTTCTTTTTGCGAATACAGACTAACACGGCTGTTACTCTGAAACCTGTCATTACTTCTGTGACTCTCTGCCACAGTGGTTGGCAAATAAGAAATGGAGCAGAAAGGAAAACCAAAAGGCTGGTAATATGATGCAGAAGGACTTTAATGTGAATTAGAAGAGAAGGACATAGCAAGAGACACAAGGAATGCAGAGCAGAAAGACTATATTTCTAGGGTTTCAAGCAGGTCTACAAGTAATCACTGGCTCCACGGTGATGCATTTCATACCAGATGTTCTTCTTCCTTCATTGCAGCTGTAGCGTTAAGAGTGAAGTCCTGTTTCCAGCATTTTTATCCCAGTCAGGATCAAATGAGACAAAGCAGAATGGGAGCAGAGCACTACGCTCTTTCTCTGTGAGTCATCTTCTGTAGCAAAACTAAAGGCAGGGACAAATGGCCCATACTCAGGAAGAGGCCAGTACACCCAGGGCCTAATTCTCACTGACACTAAGATCCCTTTACGTTGCTCTGTAAGGAGCCTGCTCGTGAGTGTAAATGTTATTTGTGCCAACTTTAAGGTCCCTGCCTCAGTGACACTGCCAGAGTGGGCTAAAGGGGCCTTCATGGAATTGGGAGTCAGGCCTTTAGAGAGTTCTAGAAGAAGCCGTTAGAATAACGGTGGGGAGGGATAGCTCAGTGGTTTGAGCATTGGCCTGCTAAACCCAGGGTTGTGAGTTCAATCCTTGAGGGGGCCATTTAGGGATCTGGGGCAAAAAAAATTGGGGAGTGTGCCTGCTTTGAGCAAGGGGTTGGACTAGATGATCTCCTGAGGTCCCTTCCAACTCTGATACTCTAATAGGAGGCATTAGCGGAAACAGTCATAAAGGGAAATCCAGCTACTAGGTAGGTTTCCTGAGGCACTGAGCAACCACAGCTCCCATGGCAGTGGTGGTTGCTCAGCATTTCTGAAAGCCATTGCCCATAAGCTGATCGCCGAATCGTATCTTGCTTTTCGTTTCCTGGTTGTTCCTTGTTCCGGGTCTATTGCTCCTCAGCGAAACATGGCCAGCATCGTCCATAGCCGTACCCACTGCCCCATCGGTAAGGGTAAGAGTAGCAGGAATCGTAATTAGGGCCCCATCCATAACTGTATGGCCTATAGTAACCCCATGGCCGATAGCAGTCATAATAGCCCCTATAACCGCCCCTGCCCCCATTCCAACAGGGGTCACAGCCCCAGTAATGAGAAATCTTTTGGTGGTGGTAAGTCATCTTTCTGCGTTGGAGGTAAACCTGAAACACACAGGGAAAAGAGTCAGCATAATGCATTAGAGCCAAGAGAATGAAAAGGAAAAGGCTCAGTTCCTATTGTAACGGGGGCTAGAGAGAGAGAGAGAGACGGAGCCAGGAAATGATAATCTAGCCCCTTAGTTCCCAGCTCCATTTTGCCTCCTATTGCCTCGTCCTAGTCCTCTTGCTCCCCTCTCTCTTAGCCTCCTTCCTAACCAACCCTTCTCAACCCTTCTGAGTCCCTTTCTCTTAAAAAAACTAACTGGAATAAATAAACGTACAATATAGAGTATTTCTGTCAGACACTCATGGGATTTTTCTTCCCTTGTATAAAAGGTTTATACAACGCTTGGCAGGGACAAATGTGTTAAGATTAGCTTGTGAGGATTTTACCTCAGCTTAGAGACCAATTCTCTCCAGAATCAGAGCATGGCACTCTGGCTTCTGAAGCTTTTGAGTCAGCAATACTTACAAATGAATGAATGGACTATTCTTTTGTCAAAGCGAAATACGAAGAACCGGAACCTGAGCAGGCAGATATCAGCACTGGTCAACTAAATTTAAGGATCTAAGCTAACTTACACTACCTGAGGATCTGCGTCTGACATGGCTACTCATGCGCACAAGACCACAGAAATTGCCCTCCTGGATCACACCAGAAGTCCATGTAATGTCAGACTCTCTGAACTATTGTTGAGCAGCAGCTGTCACACTATAAAGAAGCACACAGACGTGGTTTCTTATGGAATAAACTGGGGAAGTTTCTTTCTAGCACCCCTTAGTGAAAAGGTGGGTATGAGATTTTTCCAATCTACCTAAGAGATTTGAACACCTAATTCTTAAGGAAAATAAACAGGCACTAGTGTCCCAAACGCCTAGGTACCTGTAAAAATTGCAGCCTATGCTTCTAAACCATGAATCTACCAATGCCTGCAACTGACTAACTGCTATTTTAATGGAGAAGCCCCTTTCCGTAGCCAATATTCACAAAGTTACTTGCAAGATTCCGTCCTAAATTAAAACCATCACGTATGTAACATTTCGATAGCTCTAGAGAGTTTGAGAGAAATAGGACTCACCGAGCTCACCGAGGAGGATAAATCAAGGGAAGTGGTTAAAGAGCCCTGAGTCCCGAGCGCTTTTATACAATTTCGCAGACTGCCAGGAGAATCTGAGACAACCTTTAGTTTAAGGTCTTAAATGATTACAAAACAGGCTTTGCTACGCACGTCACTCCGTCATCTGATATAATTGTTTTCAAGATTATTGTGTTTTCAGCCTCCCATGGCATGACATGCACACAACACCCTTTCCGTTTCAGAGTAGCAGCTGTGTTAGTCTGAATCTGCAAAAAGAAAAGAAGGACTTGTGGCACCTTTGTTAGTCTCTAAGGTGCCACAAAAACACCCTTTAGGTTTCTTTCATCTGAAAGGTTTTATGGGGCACAATTTAACCTGGAATTATTCTAGGGACCTCCATCAGATTTACAGGAAGAATTAATGCAAAGGTTCGTCAGAGCTGTATCTATTGAACAATCTGCTGTCCTGTAAAAGAATCCAGTTTGGTCCTTGTGAGCCAAGCCGGTAAGTGTTGCGGGCATTGCACAGTTCCTCTTAAAATTCAAAGGAGGGAAGGAACGCTGTCCAAAGTCTGAACCCTCAAGTTTTCTGATCTCCTGCCCATTGAAGTCAATGACAGCCATTACTCTGGCTGGGTGGGTTTTCTCTCAGGTATCGGACGCAAACTTTCTCAGTGTACTCTCTATGCCATTATCTAAATCACTGATGAAGAAATGGAACAAAACTGGACCCAGAACTCATCCCTGATGGATCATAATCATAATGATCATAATAAGGATCAGTAACATAATCTTCAGTTTAGAATTCAAATATCCAGAAGATTGTGATAAGACACTTATGGTTATTCCTGTGGAAAATCCCATTCCTCGCTTCTCTCCATCTGACTCTGACTATAAAGCAGAATCTTAACCCCAACCTCATATTTCCCTCCAAACATTTTCCCATCTCCTCCAGCAACATGGGCCCTGGACCTGTTCCACCTACATTAGCTGAGGTTGCAGCTAAGGTTTGAAGAAGTGGTTTGCAATGTGGTGCTAGCTGTCTTGGGCCCAGGGTATTCGAAAGACAAGGTTGGAGAGGTAATATCTTTTGTAGGTGAAAGAGACAAGTTTCCACAGAATGATTCTTCTGCATGGGCTGGAAAACTTACACAAGTTGGTCCAATAAAATATATGACGTTACCTACTTTTTCTTTTGTTAGTGAAATATTTGGAAGCCGAGAAAGGGAAGGGTCTAAGAAAGTTTAGCAACAGTGAGAAGTGGGTAGCAAATGCTATCTAGATTACGGTGCGTTATTTGTAACTTTGTCACTTCCTCTGTGACCTTCACCCCAACGTAACTCTATTTATTTGCACATAAGACAGGAGTGATAACAATCTAGTGGATGATCTATTTCCCCAGGACACCAGATCTCAAAGCACTTCACAAACATTCATTAAGGTTGTTGATGTCCAAAGTGTTGGATTATTACAATGGTAATAGTTTCTTACTGGAAGACGCCCTTCGAATGAGCAATAGAGTCACTTTAAAATGCATGTCAAGGTCACTCGTGTCATTCTCCTAATTAAGTCATGATTTGTAGCTCAGAGTTTTGGACTATTTGATTTCCATTGGAAAAAAAATGGCATTTCCTTTTCAGATAAAAATTCCTTTTCAAGTTTAAGAACAGGAGATCAGCTGGCATAAATAAGCACAGCTCCATAGAATTCAGAGATGTTCGTGGCATTTGAATCAACATCAAGTGTCTTCAACCTTGCCTGGTTAGAGGAAAGAGCCTTTGGGAAGAGAGGTTGTTATACTTTAAAAAACATTCTCATCATGCTAAGAAAGCTTTCTGCAAACTCCGGGTCTTGCAACGTGCCCTAAAGTTGGTCAGACGTTGAATTAATCTAACCTCATAACATAGCCTTGGCCGAGAAAGCCATATCTCCATTTTCCTGAGGCTTTATCAGCTGCATTTTCCTGCAAGACAAGAATTGTCTTGGCTGTTGTTGGAGGGAAATCATATTGCTGATGTGGTAAATGTTCCGGGATTGACCTCAAAGCCTTTATAAAATATTGCAATGCTTTTTATCACCCACCCTCACCTCAACGCAAGAGGAACCCTGCAGTAGGCAGCACCATGAGCTTCTGCCATCGTGATCATCCTGACCCCACAGCACTGGTGACATAACTAGAGGTAGATTATGAACTGAATTTCTAATCAATATATGGGGAAATTCACCCCTGCACAGAGGACCAACACAAAGGCCTATTCAACTCACAAGTCCCTCTTAAGACCTAATTTGAAAGATATAATGGGACTTAGAGAGTTCAAAGACCTTATCCTCTCTTTCTTCCAGGGGGAATTTTCAAGTCATAAGGTCTGAGTCAAAACCCTCCCACACTAATGTCTCACATTGATTTCAATGGGCATTAGATCTCAAAACTTGGGGTTACAGATTCTGAACACTGAGATTTCCCCTCCCTCCTAGGAATTACAAGAGCAGTACAATGCCTGCAATACATATCAGCATATCTTAGCAGGACCAAACTGGATCCCTCTGCAGGACAGCAGACTGCGAAACTGATACAGCCCTGAATCTCCTTGACAATCACTCTCATTAGCACTCCTGAGGAGGTCACGAGAATGATACCAGGCACGAACGTGTCCTATAAAACTTTTAAAATAAAAGAAACCCGTGGGCTTGAATGTGCATGTTATACCCCATGTGAGCCTGATAACACAACAATCCTGAACACAGAAGAAAACAATTATATCAATTGCAGGAGTCATGTGCCCAGCAACATATGTTTTGTAACTAATTAGGACCTGGAGCAAAAGGATGTCTCAAGTTCTCCAGGCTGTTTAAGAAACTGTATAAAAGTGCTCGCGACTCAGGGTTCTTTAACCACTTCTCTTGACTTCTCCTCCCTGGTGACCTTGGTAAGTCTGATTTGACTCTATCTTTCTATAGCTATCAAGACGTGTTCGTGATGGTTTGATTTAGGACGGAAACTTGCACATAACTCTGTGATTACTGGCTTTATTCAGGGGTTTTCCCACTGGAAAAAATGGTAAGTTATTAAGTTGCAGGCATTGGTGGATTCAGGGTTTAGAAGTTAAGGCTGCAATCTTTCAGAGGTGCATAGGAATTTCTGGACACTAGGTCCTCTTTATTTTCATTAAGGATAAAGTGTTCAAATCCCTTCGGTAGATTTGAAAAATCTCAGACCCAACTTTTCAGTTTGTGGGGTTAGGAAGAAATTCCCCCAGTTTATTGCCAAACAGATTGCTTCTGTGTGCTTCTGCGTTCTTCTGTGGCAGCTGGTACCGAACATTCTTTCAGACACATTATTCTGATCTGATCCAGCAGGGCAATGTCTATGTTCTTCTGTGCACCAGGAGCATATTAAGATGCAGAGCCACAACTGGTGTAACTCCACTGAACTCAGTTGATCAGTGCTGATTGCTACCGGCTGAGGATCTGGTTCTTACTGTTTTGTTTTCCCAAAAGCATATTGTCCATTGATTCATTTGTAAGTATTACTCACCCACAAGGTTCAGAAGCCAAAGCACCATGCTCTGATTTTGAAGGGAACTGATCTCTCTGATGAGGTTAAATCCTCACAAGGAAACTATCCCGAACAAATTTGTCCCTGCCATGCTCCTTAGAAACATTTTGTAAGAAGGAATAAAAATCCCTTGCGTGTATGACAGAAATACTCTGTGTTGTACGTTTACTTATTCCAAACAGTGTTCTTAGGAGAAATGGACTGAGAAGTGTTCAAAAGGGTTGGATAAGAGGGGGGCTAAGAGAGAGGGGAGCAAGAGGACAAGAAGGAGAAACTGGGAGGCAATAGGAAGCCAGGACATAAGGGTCTAGGTCACCATTTCTCTACCTCTCTCTATCTCCCTGGCCGGCAATACAGTAGTAACTGAGTTTTGACCCTTATTATTCCACTGGCCCTAGCGCATTGTGTTGACTCTTTTCCCTGCTGTGTGTTTCAGGTTAACCTCCAGCGCAGAAAGATGACTTTCGATGAACTCATGAATGATGAATTGTATTATAACCCCTACTGTTACCAGGGCTGGCGCGGCTATAGAGGCCATTATGGCTGCTATAGGCCCTGGGGTTCCTGGAAGCCATACAGGTATGGGTGGGGCCATCAGTATGGTGGCCACTACCCTTTCCGATGGGGCCATGGGTACGGCTATGGAAAGTTCTGGCCATGTTTAGCCGAGGAGCAATAGACCCGGAACAAGGAACAACCAGGAAACGTCAAGCGAGATATGGAAGCACAGCTGGGCTTACGGGCAATGCCGTTCAGAAATGCTGATTGCGCACAACTCCCATGGGAGCTCTGAGTCCTCAGCACCTCCGGAAATCTGCCCAGGATCTTTATTTCCCCACTTACACTTTATGACTTTTTCCTCTATTGTCTTCCAGAACATCTGGTGTGAAAGGCGTCACCTTGTAACGGGTGATTTCTTGTTGACTTTCATGAAACCCTGGAAATAGGTTCTTTTTACGCGGCCTACAGTCTGTCTCTTCCTGTGTACTTCTCCTCTTTTTCACATTAAACTGATTCTGCCTCATAATATCAATCTTTTCGTTTTCCTTTCGGCTCCATTCCCGATTTACCAGCCACTATGGCCCAGATTCAAAAGAGATACTTACGTGCCCGACTCCCACTGAAATCAGTGCGAGCCAGGCACCTAAATACCTTTGTGAATCTGGGTCTGTGGGTAACAACTCGCTGCTGGGCAGGGAACCAGTGCCTGTGCATTACTTAAGTCCCACTCAAGCCCTGTATTGCGAAGAGCATCAGGTCTGGCAAAAGTCTGTATATCATAAGAGGGGTATTAGCCCTCTAGGTCCCCTCTCTTTACCAATTAGATGTCCGGGATGCCTTCTGATTCACAGCTTCTAGACCTTGCCAGTCCCGGTTCAATCTCGAACAATAGGTGCTTGGTACCCTCAAGATGGGCAATGCCAACACTGAAACCATCCCTCCTATTCCCTCCCTCCCAAGGGTGTTTAATTAAAAGCCTGTCAGGTTTAAATTTCAGAAATCTTGTGCATCCCTGGGCCTTGGTCCTGTGTAAAGGGAAGGGGCAACCTAAGCGCCCCCTTTTGGCCAGATGTGCCACTCTGGGTGAGCCACCTTACCGCCCCCTACTTAGAATCATAGAATCACAGAATATCAGGGTTGGAAGGGACCTCAGGAGGTCATCTAGTCCAACCCCTTGCTCAAAGCAGGACCAGTCCCCAACTAAATCATCCCAGCCAGGGCTTTGTCAAGCCTGACCTTAAAAACTTCAAAGGAAGGAGATTCCACCACCTCCCTAGGTAATGCATTCCAGTGTTTCACCACTCTCCTAGTGAAAAAGTTTTCCTAATATCCAGCCTAAACCTTCCCCACTGCAACTTGAGACCGTTACTCCTTCTTCTGTCATCTGCTACCACTGAGAACAGTCTAGAGCCATCCTCTCTGGAACCCCCTTTCAGGTAGTTGAAAGCAGCTATCAAATCCCCCCTCATTCTTCTCTTCCGCAGACTAAACAATCCCAATTCCCTCAGCCTCTCCTCATAACTCATGTGTTCCAGTCCCCTAATCATTTTTGTTGCCCTCCGCTGGACTCTTTCCAATTTTTCCACATCCTTCTTGTAGTGTGGGGCCCAAAACTGGACACAGCACTCCAGATGAGGCCTCACCAATGTCGAATGGAGGGGAAGGATCACGTCCCTCGATGTGCTGGCAATGACCCTACTTATACATCCCAAAATGCCATTGGCCTTCTTGGCAACAAGGGCACACTGCTGACTCATATCCAGCTTCTCGTCCACTGTAACCCCTTGGTCCTTTTCTGCAGAACTGCTGCCGAGCCATTCGGTCCCTAGTCTGTAGCGGTGCATGGGATTCTTCCGACCTAAGTGCAGGACTCTGCACTTGTCCTTGTTGAACCTCATCAGACTTCTTTTGGCCCAATCCTTTAATTTGTCTAGAGCCCTCTGTATCCTATCCCTACCCTCCAGTGTAGCTACTTCTCCTCCCAATTTAGTGTCATCTGCAAATTTGCTGAGGGTGCAATGCACATCATCCCCCAAATCATTTATGGAGATATTGAACAAAACTGGCCCGAGAACCGACCCTTGGGGCACTCCACTTGATACCAGCTGCCAACTAGACATGGAGCCATTGATTGCTACCCGTTGAGCCCGACAATCTAGCCAACTTTCTATCCACCTTAGAGTCCATTCATCCAGCCCATACTTCTGTAACTTGCTGGCAAGAATACTGTGGGAGACCGTGTCAAAAGCTTTGCTAAAGTCAAGGAACGACACATCCACTGCTTTTCCCTCATCCACAGAGCCAGTTATATCGCCATAGAAGGCAATTAGATTAGTCACGCATGACTTGCCCTTGGTGACTCCGTGCTGACTGTTCCTGATCACTTTCCTCTCCTCTAAGTGCTTCAGAATTGATTCCTTCAGGACCTGCTCCATGATTTTTCCAGGGACTGAGGTCAGGCTGACTGGCCAGTAGTTCCCAGGATCCTCCTTCTTCCCTTTTTTAAAGGTGGGCACTACATTAGCCTTTTTCCAGGCGTTCGGGACCTCCCCCGATCGCCATGAGTTTTCAAAGATAATGGCCAATGGCCAACGGCTCTGCAATCACATCCGCCAACTCCTTTAGCACTTTCGGATGCAGCGCATCCGGCCCCATGGATTTGAGCTTCTCCAGCTTTTCTAAATAGTCCCAAACCCCTTCTTTCTCCACAGAGGGCTGGTCACCTCCTCCCCATGCTGTGCTGCCCACTGTGTCAACCATGCACTTGCACAGATCAGGGCAACAAAAGGACAAAACAAACTAGTCCAAAGAAGTGTGTTTCCCTTAATGAAGCCCCGGGACAGGAGCCCATGTAATAACAAACCAAATGCCCTTTTCGCCAGATCCATGTTCAGATCCCACTCACTAAAGTCCAGACAAAGTCTCTTGTGCCTGCGCGGGGTAAACTTCCACAGCTGGGAGATCACCGCCTCTTACAGGCTGGTCAGCTCCTCGTATCCTCTCCCCTATCCAGCTGCTTCTTCCGGATGAACTAGTCACCAGCGCAGAGCAGGGAGTCTCCTTAGTTGCACACAGTTTGTTCTGTTTGTGGCCTCCAGGCTGACTGCTAAAAGGGGAGTACGCTGCTTCACATACCTCCCTACCGTGAGTGGAGCAGTTGGTGCACTCACCGAATAGCCAGATCTCCTCAGCTGTTCATGAGAAGATGTCCACCTTCTCACGCTCCTTTTTAGGATGGTGTCCTACCCAGACCCAAAAGAACTGCAATGCCAAGTACCACTGGGTAAGACAGCCATTTGAGTCCTTCATTGTCTGGAGCCAACGCAGAACTTCACGATCTGTCAGCAGGACAAGTGCCCCTCTTAGTTAGTCTCCTTATTTCTCACCTGGCATTTCCTTGGGTTTACTCTCACATTGGCCTCTCGTTGCCTGGATTTGAAGGCCCAGACTGGATCTAAATGACCTGACTGGATTGCTCATGCACAGATACAACTCTGGATATCAGTAACTCCAGTGAAGTCAGGAAGGTAGGTTGCCCTTAAAACTTTTACTGTGAAAGAAACCTGCAGGGTGTAATGTGTGTATCGTACTCTTACAGTTTCATGTAAATACGTCTGTATTCCCCCACTGTGGCCCCTTCAAGTTTCCAGTTCCCAGGCAACAGTGCTCTTGGGTGGAGATCTGCCTCTCTCTCTCCCTTCTGACAGGGTGCTTTCAGGCTGCAGCAGATCTCTGCCTTACCCTCTGATACCCCCAGCAAGCCTGACTACCTAAAGGTGAGCACCTGTAGCCCCTGTGCCTTCTTTTCTCTCTGAGGTCTATGAACAGTGTAGTGCCTTCAGTTACACGTTACCACACAGCTCCTTCGGTGCAAGCACCTCTACTCTTACGGTAAAGGCATTTCGGAGAAAGCAGATGAACAACAATAAAAGTTCCTATAAGCATGCTCAAAGCTTACCAGAGGGCACCATCAGCCAAGTCTTTCCTACTCTTCCGCAACTACTTGGCCAGAAGGTCCTGTATGGTTGTGGATCAGAAAGGAGGCTCTGAGTCAGTTCAAGCCCAGACGTTTTATACCAGAAGCCCTTTCTTCGTTGGTCTTTGGAAAATCCAGCATGAATCAGAGAGAGATGGTACCTCTGTGTGGATGTTTACAAACGTCTGCATTTTACCTTAATCACCCACGCACACACTGTTTTAGTTTCTAGGGAAGCAGTGATACCCTTCCCGCTGGAGTAAAACACAATCCTACGTACAATCTCTGACCCACAGTGACATGTAAATTTCATAACATACATTCCCACAAAGTTATTGCATACAATGGCAATATTTCTCACAACTACTAGGTGAGGTTGAGAACAGACTGGAAATCACAAACATCAAGGAAAACAATTATATCAGTTGAAAGAGTAATGTATGCAACAACATTAATTTGCAACTAATAAAGACCTCGTGAACAAAGGGCATCTCAGACCTTCCAGGAGATCTGAGAAACTGCATAAAAGCTCTTTCAACTCAGGGCTATTTCCCTACTTCTCTTCACCTCTTTTCTTTGCTGAACTGGGTACGTCTGATGTGAATCACTCTCTTTATAACTACTGAGGTGCCACATTAGCGATAGTTTCCATTCAGGAGCAAATCTTGTAGTTTGCATGACTAATACTATCTCAGTTCCTGATGAATCCTCCAATCAGTCCGTCTCTTACCCCTCTATGCCCACGCAGCTCTTAAACAGAAATTCTTCCAGACCTTCATTCTGGACTCACCAGTCCTCTCTTCATCATAACGGCCCATTCTCCATCCTGGTTTTCATTTCTTCGATGCCAGATCCTCCACTGTTACGTAGAGATTAGAATCAATCTAGAGAGCCATCATTTATGCCAGTGTACTGGGGGTGTACATTTTACAAGATCTGACACTTGACACTCGCTTCCACTCAGCTTGCATGATCCAGAGCAAAAGCAGATGGGACCCAGAGAATTCAGCTTCAAATGGAGATCGATTTTTAACAATATTTTTTCTTTCGGAAAACCTAGTCTGTTCTCAGTTACGGGTGTCAGTTGTGACAAATAATGAAACCACATGCAGAATCTTTGGGGAAATGCTTTGTATTAGGATTACCTCTCACTGTGTGTACAGCAATGTAGGGATGATTGTGTCTGATAGACACAAAGAGGAGGGATACCACAGCTCCTGCAGGAACTAAAACAGTAGGGGGTGATTAAGGTAAATCATTGAGGAATGGAAACACTTCCAGAGAGGTACTACCCCCTGGCAACCTGGCATATGGTTGTGCAGCCTTCAATCCCTGGGTGAGAAGGGAGCCTGATGCGGGTCTCCAACCAAGAACGCTGACAACTGGGAGCTGAGGGAATCACACAGGGGGCTACAGTTGCATTTACACTGAAACTGTGATCGTGTGATATTCACGTTACATCCACATACAAATCAGTACTCATGTGCCTCTCTCACGCCGATTGCAATACAGGTTATGTACCTCATTAGTTCTGTAAAAAGAAAAGGAGTACTTGTGGCACCTTAGAGACTAACCAATTTATTTGAGCATGAGCTTTCGTGAGCTACAGCTCACTTCATCGGATGCTGTAGCTGTAGCTCACGAAAGCTCATGCTCAAATAAATTGGTTAGTCTCTAAGGTGCCACAAGTACTCCTTTTCTTTTTGCGAATACAGACTAACACGGCTGTTACTCTGAAACCTGTCATTACTTCTGTGACTCTCTGCCACAGTGGTTGGCAAATAAGAAATGGAGCAGAAAGGAAAACCAAAAGGCTGGTAATATGATGCAGAAGGACTTTAATGTGAATTAGAAGAGAAGGACATAGCAAGAGACACAAGGAATGCAGAGCAGAAAGACTATATTTCTAGGGTTTCAAGCAGGTCTACAAGTAATCACTGGCTCCACGGTGATGCATTTCATACCAGATGTTCTTCTTCCTTCATTGCAGCTGTAGCGTTAAGAGTGAAGTCCTGTTTCCAGCATTTTTATCCCAGTCAGGATCAAATGAGACAAAGCAGAATGGGAGCAGAGCACTACGCTCTTTCTCTGTGAGTCATCTTCTGTAGCAAAACTAAAGGCAGGGACAAATGGCCCATACTCAGGAAGAGGCCAGTACACCCAGGGCCTAATTCTCACTGACACTAAGATCCCTTTACGTTGCTCTGTAAGGAGCCTGCTCGTGAGTGTAAATGTTATTTGTGCCAACTTTAAGGTCCCTGCCTCAGTGACACTGCCAGAGTGGGCTAAAGGGGCCTTCATGGAATTGGGAGTCAGGCCTTTAGAGAGTTCTAGAAGAAGCCGTTAGAATAACGGTGGGGAGGGATAGCTCAGTGGTTTGAGCATTGGCCTGCTAAACCCAGGGTTGTGAGTTCAATCCTTGAGGGGGCCATTTAGGGATCTGGGGCAAAAAAAATTGGGGAGTGTGCCTGCTTTGAGCAAGGGGTTGGACTAGATGATCTCCTGAGGTCCCTTCCAACTCTGATACTCTAATAGGAGGCATTAGCGGAAACAGTCATAAAGGGAAATCCAGCTACTAGGTAGGTTTCCTGAGGCACTGAGCAACCACAGCTCCCATGGCAGTGGTGGTTGCTCAGCATTTCTGAAAGCCATTGCCCATAAGCTGATCGCCGAATCGTATCTTGCTTTTCGTTTCCTGGTTGTTCCTTGTTCCGGGTCTATTGCTCCTCAGCGAAACATGGCCAGCATCGTCCATAGCCGTACCCACTGCCCCATCGGTAAGGGTAAGAGTAGCAGGAATCGTAATTAGGGCCCCATCCATAACTGTATGGCCTATAGTAACCCCATGGCCGATAGCAGTCATAATAGCCCCTATAACCGCCCCTGCCCCCATTCCAACAGGGGTCACAGCCCCAGTAATGAGAAATCTTTTGGTGGTGGTAAGTCATCTTTCTGCGTTGGAGGTAAACCTGAAACACACAGGGAAAAGAGTCAGCATAATGCATTAGAGCCAAGAGAATGAAAAGGAAAAGGCTCAGTTCCTATTGTAACGGGGGCTAGAGAGAGAGACGGAGCCAGGAAATGATAATCTAGCCCCTAAGTTCCCAGCTCCATTTTGCCTCCTATTGCCTCGTCCTGGTCCTCTTGCTCCCCTCTCTCTTAGCCTCCTTCCTAACCAACCCTTCTCAACCCTTCTGAGTCCCTTTCTCTTAAAAAAACTAACTGGAATAAATAAACGTACAATATAGAGTATTTCTGTCAGACACTCATGGAATTTTTCTTCCCTTGTATAAAAGGTTTATACAACGCTTGGCAGGGACAAATGTGTTAAGATTAGCTTGTGAGGATTTTACCTCAGCTTAGAGACCAATTCTCTCCAGAATCAGAGCATGGCACTTTGGCTTCTGAAGCTTGTGAGTCAGCAATACTTACAAATGAATGAATGGACTATTCTTTTGTCAAAGCGAAATACGAAGAACCGGAACCTGAGCAGGCAGATATCAGCACTGGTCAACTAGATTTAAGGATCTAAGCTAACTTACACTACTTGAGGATCTGCGTCTGACATGGCTACTCATGCGCACAAGACCACAGAAATTGCCCTCCTGGATCACACCAGAAGTCCATGTAATGTCAGACTCTCTGAACTATTGTTGAGCAGCAGCTGTCACACTATAAAGAAGCACACAGACGTGGTTTCTTATGGAATAAACTGGGGAAGTTTCTTTCTAGCACCCCTTAGTGAAAAGGTGGGTATGAGATTTTTCCAATCTACCTAAGAGATTTGAACACCTAATTCTTAAGGAAAATAAACAGGCACTAGTGTCCCAAACGCCTAGGTACCTGTAAAAATTGCAGCCTATGCTTCTAAACCATGAATCTACCAATGCCTGCAACTGACTAACTGCTATTTTAATGGAGAAGCCCCTTTCCGTAGCCAATATTCACAAAGTTACTTGCAAGATTCCGTCCTAAATTAAAACCATCACGTATGTAACATTTCGATAGCTCTAGAGAGTTTGAGAGAAATAGGACTCACCGAGCTCACCGAGGAGGATAAATCAAGGGAAGTGGTTAAAGAGCCCTGAGTCCCGAGCGCTTTTATACAATTTCGCAGACTGCCAGGAGAATCTGAGACAACCTTTAGTTTAAGGTCTTAAATGATTACAAAACAGGCTTTGCTACGCACGTCACTCCGTCATCTGATATAATTGTTTTCAAGATTATTGTGTTTTCAGCCTCCCATGGCATGACATGCACACAACACCCTTTCCGTTTCAGAGTAGCAGCTGTGTTAGTCTGAATCTGCAAAAAGAAAAGAAGGACTTGTGGCACCTTTGTTAGTCTCTAAGGTGCCACAAAAACACCCTTTAGGTTTCTTTCATCTGAAAGGTTTTATGGGGCACAATTTAACCTGGAATTATTCTAGGGACCTCCATCAGATTTACAGGAAGAATTAATGCAAAGGTTCGTCAGAGCTGTATCTATTGAACAATCTGCTGTCCTGTAAAAGAATCCAGTTTGGTCCTTGTGAGCCAAGCCGGTAAGTGTTGCGGGCATTGCACAGTTCCTCTTAAAATTCAAAGGAGGGAAGGAACGCTGTCCAAAGTCTGAACCCTCAAGTTTTCTGATCTCCTGCCCATTGAAGTCAATGACAGCCATTACTCTGGCTGGGTGGGTTTTCTCTCAGGTATCGGACGCAAACTTTCTCAGTGTACTCTCTATGCCATTATCTAAATCACTGATGAAGAAATGGAACAAAACTGGACCCAGAACTCATCCCTGATGGATCATAATCATAATGATCATAATAAGGATCAGTAACATAATCTTCAGTTTAGAATTCAAATATCCAGAAGATTGTGATAAGACACTTATGGTTATTCCTGTGGAAAATCCCATTCCTCGCTTCTCTCCATCTGACTCTGACTATAAAGCAGAATCTTAACCCCAACCTCATATTTCCCTCCAAACATTTTCCCATCTCCTCCAGCAACATGGGCCCTGGACCTGTTCCACCTACATTAGCTGAGGTTGCAGCTAAGGTTTGAAGAAGTGGTTTGCAATGTGGTGCTAGCTGTCTTGGGCCCAGGGTATTCGAAAGACAAGGTTGGAGAGGTAATATCTTTTGTAGGTGAAAGAGACAAGTTTCCACAGAATGATTCTTCTGCATGGGCTGGAAAACTTACACAAGTTGGTCCAATAAAATATATGACGTTACCTACTTTTTCTTTTGTTAGTGAAATATTTGGAAGCCGAGAAAGGGAAGGGTCTAAGAAAGTTTAGCAACAGTGAGAAGTGGGTAGCAAATGCTATCTAGATTACGGTGCGTTATTTGTAACTTTGTCACTTCCTCTGTGACCTTCACCCCAACGTAACTCTATTTATTTGCACATAAGACAGGAGTGATAACAATCTAGTGGATGATCTATTTCCCCAGGACACCAGATCTCAAAGCACTTCACAAACATTCATTAAGGTTGTTGATGTCCAAAGTGTTGGATTATTACAATGGTAATAGTTTCTTACTGGAAGACGCCCTTCGAATGAGCAATAGAGTCACTTTAAAATGCATGTCAAGGTCACTCGTGTCATTCTCCTAATTAAGTCATGATTTGTAGCTCAGAGTTTTGGACTATTTGATTTCCATTGGAAAAAAAATGGCATTTCCTTTTCAGATAAAAATTCCTTTTCAAGTTTAAGAACAGGAGATCAGCTGGCATAAATAAGCACAGCTCCATAGAATTCAGAGATGTTCGTGGCATTTGAATCAACATCAAGTGTCTTCAACCTTGCCTGGTTAGAGGAAAGAGCCTTTGGGAAGAGAGGTTGTTATACTTTAAAAAACATTCTCATCATGCTAAGAAAGCTTTCTGCAAACTCCGGGTCTTGCAACGTGCCCTAAAGTTGGTCAGACGTTGAATTAATCTAACCTCATAACATAGCCTTGGCCGAGAAAGCCATATCTCCATTTTCCTGAGGCTTTATCAGCTGCATTTTCCTGCAAGACAAGAATTGTCTTGGCTGTTGTTGGAGGGAAATCATATTGCTGATGTGGTAAATGTTCCGGGATTGACCTCAAAGCCTTTATAAAATATTGCAATGCTTTTTATCACCCACCCTCACCTCAACGCAAGAGGAACCCTGCAGTAGGCAGCACCATGAGCTTCTGCCATCGTGATCATCCTGACCCCACAGCACTGGTGACATAACTAGAGGTAGATTATGAACTGAATTTCTAATCAATATATGGGGAAATTCACCCCTGCACAGAGGACCAACACAAAGGCCTATTCAACTCACAAGTCCCTCTTAAGACCTAATTTGAAAGATATAATGGGACTTAGAGAGTTCAAAGACCTTATCCTCTCTTTCTTCCAGGGGGAATTTTCAAGTCATAAGGTCTGAGTCAAAACCCTCCCACACTAATGTCTCACATTGATTTCAATGGGCATTAGATCTCAAAACTTGGGGTTACAGATTCTGAACACTGAGATTTCCCCTCCCTCCTAGGAATTACAAGAGCAGTACAATGCCTGCAATACATATCAGCATATCTTAGCAGGACCAAACTGGATCCCTCTGCAGGACAGCAGACTGCGAAACTGATACAGCCCTGAATCTCCTTGACAATCACTCTCATTAGCACTCCTGAGGAGGTCACGAGAATGATACCAGGCACGAACGTGTCCTATAAAACTTTTAAAATAAAAGAAACCCGTGGGCTTGAATGTGCATGTTATACCCCATGTGAGCCTGATAACACAACAATCCTGAACACAGAAGAAAACAATTATATCAATTGCAGGAGTCATGTGCCCAGCAACATATGTTTTGTAACTAATTAGGACCTGGAGCAAAAGGATGTCTCAAGTTCTCCAGGCTGTTTAAGAAACTGTATAAAAGTGCTCGCGACTCAGGGTTCTTTAACCACTTCTCTTGACTTCTCCTCCCTGGTGACCTTGGTAAGTCTGATTTGACTCTATCTTTCTATAGCTATCAAGACGTGTTCGTGATGGTTTGATTTAGGACGGAAACTTGCACATAACTCTGTGATTACTGGCTTTATTCAGGGGTTTTCCCACTGGAAAAAATGGTAAGTTATTAAGTTGCAGGCATTGGTGGATTCAGGGTTTAGAAGTTAAGGCTGCAATCTTTCAGAGGTGCATAGGAATTTCTGGACACTAGGTCCTCTTTATTTTCATTAAGGATAAAGTGTTCAAATCCCTTCGGTAGATTTGAAAAATCTCAGACCCAACTTTTCAGTTTGTGGGGTTAGGAAGAAATTCCCCCAGTTTATTGCCAAACAGATTGCTTCTGTGTGCTTCTGCGTTCTTCTGTGGCAGCTGGTACCGAACATTCTTTCAGACACATTATTCTGATCTGATCCAGCAGGGCAATGTCTATGTTCTTCTGTGCACCAGGAGCATATTAAGATGCAGAGCCACAACTGGTGTAACTCCACTGAACTCAGTTGATCAGTGCTGATTGCTACCGGCTGAGGATCTGGTTCTTACTGTTTTGTTTTCCCAAAAGCATATTGTCCATTGATTCATTTGTAAGTATTACTCACCCACAAGGTTCAGAAGCCAAAGCACCATGCTCTGATTTTGAAGGGAACTGATCTCTCTGATGAGGTTAAATCCTCACAAGGAAACTATCCCGAACAAATTTGTCCCTGCCATGCTCCTTAGAAACATTTTGTAAGAAGGAATAAAAATCCCTTGCGTGTATGACAGAAATACTCTGTGTTGTACGTTTACTTATTCCAAACAGTGTTCTTAGGAGAAATGGACTGAGAAGTGTTCAAAAGGGTTGGATAAGAGGGGGGCTAAGAGAGAGGGGAGCAAGAGGACAAGAAGGAGAAACTGGGAGGCAATAGGAAGCCAGGACATAAGGGTCTAGGTCACCATTTCTCTACCTCTCTCTATCTCCCTGGCCGGCAATACAGTAGTAACTGAGTTTTGACCCTTATTATTCCACTGGCCCTAGCGCATTGTGTTGACTCTTTTCCCTGCTGTGTGTTTCAGGTTAACCTCCAGCGCAGAAAGATGACTTTCGATGAACTCATGAATGATGAATTGTATTATAACCCCTACTGTTACCAGGGCTGGCGCGGCTATAGAGGCCATTATGGCTGCTATAGGCCCTGGGGTTCCTGGAAGCCATACAGGTATGGGTGGGGCCATCAGTATGGTGGCCACTACCCTTTCCGATGGGGCCATGGGTACGGCTATGGAAAGTTCTGGCCATGTTTAGCCGAGGAGCAATAGACCCGGAACAAGGAACAACCAGGAAACGTCAAGCGAGATATGGAAGCACAGCTGGGCTTACGGGCAATGCCGTTCAGAAATGCTGATTGCGCACAACTCCCATGGGAGCTCTGAGTCCTCAGCACCTCCGGAAATCTGCCCAGGATCTTTATTTCCCCACTTACACTTTATGACTTTTTCCTCTATTGTCTTCCAGAACATCTGGTGTGAAAGGCGTCACCTTGTAACGGGTGATTTCTTGTTGACTTTCATGAAACCCTGGAAATAGGTTCTTTTTACGCGGCCTACTGTCTGTCTCTTCCTGTGTACTTCTCCTCTTTTTCACATTAAACTGATTCTGCCTCATAATATCAATCTTTTCGTTTTCCTTTCGGCTCCATTCCCGATTTACCAGCCACTATGGCCCAGATTCAAAAGAGATACTTACGTGCCCGACTCCCACTGAAATCAGTGCGAGCCAGGCACCTAAATACCTTTGTGAATCTGGGTCTGTGGGTAACAACTCGCTGCTGGGCAGGGAACCAGTGCCTGTGCATTACTTAAGTCCCACTCAAGCCCTGTATTGCGAAGAGCATCAGGTCTGGCAAAAGTCTGTATATCATAAGAGGGGTATTAGCCCTCTAGGTCCCCTCTCTTTACCAATTAGGTGTCCGGGATGCCTTCTGATTCACAGCTTCTAGACCTTGCCAGTCCCGGTTCAATCTCGAACAATAGGTGCTTGGTACCCTCAAGATGGGCAATGCCAACACTGAAACCATCCCTCCTATTCCCTCCCTCCCAAGGGTGTTTAATTAAAAGCCTGTCAGGTTTAAATTTCAGAAATCTTGTGCATCCCTGGGCCTTGGTCCTGTGTAAAGGGAAGGGGCAACCTAAGCGCCCCCTTTTGGCCAGATGTGCCACTCTGGGTGAGCCACCTTACCGCCCCCTACTTAGAATCATAGAATCACAGAATATCAGGGTTGGAAGGGACCTCAGGAGGTCATCTAGTCCAACCCCTTGCTCAAAGCAGGACCAGTCCCCAACTAAATCATCCCAGCCAGGGCTTTGTCAAGCCTGACCTTAAAAACTTCAAAGGAAGGAGATTCCACCACCTCCCTAGGTAATGCATTCCAGTGTTTCACCACTCTCCTAGTGAAAAAGTTTTCCTAATATCCAGCCTAAACCTTCCCCACTGCAACTTGAGACCGTTACTCCTTCTTCTGTCATCTGCTACCACTGAGAACAGTCTAGAGCCATCCTCTCTGGAACCCCCTTTCAGGTAGTTGAAAGCAGCTATCAAATCCCCCCTCATTCTTCTCTTCCGCAGACTAAACAATCCCAATTCCCTCAGCCTCTCCTCATAACTCATGTGTTCCAGTCCCCTAATCATTTTTGTTGCCCTCCGCTGGACTCTTTCCAATTTTTCCACATCCTTCTTGTAGTGTGGGGCCCAAAACTGGACACAGCACTCCAGATGAGGCCTCACCAATGTCGAATGGAGGGGAAGGATCACGTCCCTCGATGTGCTGGCAATGACCCTACTTATACATCCCAAAATGCCATTGGCCTTCTTGGCAACAAGGGCACACTGCTGACTCATATCCAGCTTCTCGTCCACTGTAACCCCTTGGTCCTTTTCTGCAGAACTGCTGCCGAGCCATTCGGTCCCTAGTCTGTAGCGGTGCATGGGATTCTTCCGACCTAAGTGCAGGACTCTGCACTTGTCCTTGTTGAACCTCATCAGACTTCTTTTGGCCCAATCCTTTAATTTGTCTAGAGCCCTCTGTATCCTATCCCTACCCTCCAGTGTAGCTACTTCTCCTCCCAATTTAGTGTCATCTGCAAATTTGCTGAGGGTGCAATGCACATCATCCCCCAAATCATTTATGGAGATATTGAACAAAACTGGCCCGAGAACCGACCCTTGGGGCACTCCACTTGATACCAGCTGCCAACTAGACATGGAGCCATTGATTGCTACCCGTTGAGCCCGACAATCTAGCCAACTTTCTATCCACCTTAGAGTCCATTCATCCAGCCCATACTTCTGTAACTTGCTGGCAAGAATACTGTGGGAGACCGTGTCAAAAGCTTTGCTAAAGTCAAGGAACGACACATCCACTGCTTTTCCCTCATCCACAGAGCCAGTTATATCGCCATAGAAGGCAATTAGATTAGTCACGCATGACTTGCCCTTGGTGACTCCGTGCTGACTGTTCCTGATCACTTTCCTCTCCTCTAAGTGCTTCAGAATTGATTCCTTCAGGACCTGCTCCATGATTTTTCCAGGGACTGAGGTCAGGCTGACTGGCCAGTAGTTCCCAGGATCCTCCTTCTTCCCTTTTTTAAAGGTGGGCACTACATTAGCCTTTTTCCAGGCGTTCGGGACCTCCCCCGATCGCCATGAGTTTTCAAAGATAATGGCCAATGGCCAACGGCTCTGCAATCACATCCGCCAACTCCTTTAGCACTTTCGGATGCAGCGCATCCGGCCCCATGGATTTGAGCTTCTCCAGCTTTTCTAAATAGTCCCAAACCCCTTCTTTCTCCACAGAGGGCTGGTCACCTCCTCCCCATGCTGTGCTGCCCACTGTGTCAACCATGCACTTGCACAGATCAGGGCAACAAAAGGACAAAACAAACTAGTCCAAAGAAGTGTGTTTCCCTTAATGAAGCCCCGGGACAGGAGCCCATGTAATAACAAACCAAATGCCCTTTTCGCCAGATCCATGTTCAGATCCCACTCACTAAAGTCCAGACAAAGTCTCTTGTGCCTGCGCGGGGTAAACTTCCACAGCTGGGAGATCACCGCCTCTTACAGGCTGGTCAGCTCCTCGTATCCTCTCCCCTATCCAGCTGCTTCTTCCGGATGAACTAGTCACCAGCGCAGAGCAGGGAGTCTCCTTAGTTGCACACAGTTTGTTCTGTTTGTGGCCTCCAGGCTGACTGCTAAAAGGGGAGTACGCTGCTTCACATACCTCCCTACCGTGAGTGGAGCAGTTGGTGCACTCACCGAATAGCCAGATCTCCTCAGCTGTTCATGAGAAGATGTCCACCTTCTCACGCTCCTTTTTAGGATGGTGTCCTACCCAGACCCAAAAGAACTGCAATGCCAAGTACCACTGGGTAAGACAGCCATTTGAGTCCTTCATTGTCTGGAGCCAACGCAGAACTTCACGATCTGTCAGCAGGACAAGTGCCCCTCTTAGTTAGTCTCCTTATTTCTCACCTGGCATTTCCTTGGGTTTACTCTCACATTGGCCTCTCGTTGCCTGGATTTGAAGGCCCAGACTGGATCTAAATGACCTGACTGGATTGCTCATGCACAGATACAACTCTGGATATCAGTAACTCCAGTGAAGTCAGGAAGGTAGGTTGCCCTTAAAACTTTTACTGTGAAAGAAACCTGCAGGGTGTAATGTGTGTATCGTACTCTTACAGTTTCATGTAAATACGTCTGTATTCCCCCACTGTGGCCCCTTCAAGTTTCCAGTTCCCAGGCAACAGTGCTCTTGGGTGGAGATCTGCCTCTCTCTCTCCCTTCTGACAGGGTGCTTTCAGGCTGCAGCAGATCTCTGCCTTACCCTCTGATACCCCCAGCAAGCCTGACTACCTAAAGGTGAGCACCTGTAGCCCCTGTGCCTTCTTTTCTCTCTGAGGTCTATGAACAGTGTAGTGCCTTCAGTTACACGTTACCACACAGCTCCTTCGGTGCAAGCACCTCTACTCTTACGGTAAAGGCATTTCGGAGAAAGCAGATGAACAACAATAAAAGTTCCTATAAGCATGCTCAAAGCTTACCAGAGGGCACCATCAGCCAAGTCTTTCCTACTCTTCCGCAACTACTTGGCCAGAAGGTCCTGTATGGTTGTGGATCAGAAAGGAGGCTCTGAGTCAGTTCAAGCCCAGACGTTTTATACCAGAAGCCCTTTCTTCGTTGGTCTTTGGAAAATCCAGCATGAATCAGAGAGAGATGGTACCTCTGTGTGGATGTTTACAAACGTCTGCATTTTACCTTAATCACCCACGCACACACTGTTTTAGTTTCTAGGGAAGCAGTGATACCCTTCCCGCTGGAGTAAAACACAATCCTACGTACAATCTCTGACCCACAGTGACATGTAAATTTCATAACATACATTCCCACAAAGTTATTGCATACAATGGCAATATTTCTCACAACTACTAGGTGAGGTTGAGAACAGACTGGAAATCACAAACATGAAGGAAAACAATTATATCAGTTGAAAGAGTAATGTATGCAACAACATTAATTTGCAACTAATAAAGACCTCGTGAACAAAGGGCATCTCAGACCTTCCAGGAGATCTGAGAAACTGTATAAAAGCTCTTTCAACTCAGGGCTATTTCCCTACTTCTCTTCACCTCTTTTCTTTGCTGAACTGGGTACGTCTGATGTGAATCATTCTCTTTATAACTACTGAGGTGCCACATTAGCGATAGTTTCCATTCAGGAGCAAATCTTGTAGTTTGCATGACTAATACTATCTCAGTTCCTGATGAATCCTCCAATCAGTCCGTCTCTTACCCCTCTATGCCCACGCAGCTCTTAAACAGAAATTCTTCCAGACCTTCATTCTGGACTCACCAGTCCTCTCTTCATCATAACGGCCCATTCTCCATCCTGGTTTTCATTTCTTCGATGCCAGATCCTCCACTGTTACGTAGAGATTAGAATCAATCTAGAGAGCCATCATTTATGCCAGTGTACTGGGGGCGTACATTTTACAAGATCTGACACTTGACACTCGCTTCCACTCAGCTTGCATGATCCAGAGCAAAAGCAGATGGGACCCAGAGAATTCAGCTTCAAATGGAGATCGATTTTTAACAATATTTTTTCTTTCGGAAAACCTAGTCTGTTCTCAGTTACGGGTGTTAGTTGTGACAAATAATGAAACCACATGCAGAATCTTTGGGGAAATGCTTTGTATTAGGATTATCTCTCACTGTGTGTACAGCAATGTAGGGATGATTGTGTCTGATAGACCCAAAGAGGAAGGATACCACAGCTCCTGCAGGAACTAAAACAGTAGGGGGTGATTAAGGTAAATCATTGAGGAATGGAAACACTTCCAGAGTACTACCCCCTGGCAACCTGGCATATGGTTGTGCAGCCTTCAATCCCTGGGCGAGAAGGGAGCCTGATGCGGGTCCCCAACCAAGAACGCTAACAACTGGGAGCTGAGGGAATCACACAGGGGCTACAGTTGCATTTACACTGGAACTGTGATCGTGTCATATTCACGTTACATCCACATACAAATCAGTACTCATGTGCCTCTCTCACGCCGATTGCAATACAGGTTATGTACCTCATTAGTTCTGTGACTCTCTGCCACAGTGGTTGGCAAATAAGAAATGGAGCAGAAAGGAAAACCAAAAGGCTGGTAATATGATGCAGAAGGACTTTAATGTGAATTAGAAGAGAAGGACATAGCAAGAGACACAAGGAATGCAGAGCAGAAAGACTATATTTCTCGGGTTTCAAGAAGGTCTACAAGTAATCACTGGCTCCACGGTGATGCATTTCATACCAGATGTTCTTCTTCCTTCATTGCAGCTGTAGCGTTAAGAGTGAAGTCCTGTTTCCAGCATTTTTATCCCAGTCAGGATCAAATGAGACAAAGCAGAATGGGAGCAGAGCACTACGCTCTTTCTCTGTGAGTCATCTTCTGTAGCAAAACTAAAGGCAGGGACAAATGGCCCATACTCAGGAAGAGGCCAGTACACCCAGGGCCTAATTCTCACTGACACTAAGATCCCTTTACGTTGCTCTGTAAGGAGCCTGCTCGTGAGTGTAAATGTTATTTGTGCCAACTTTAAGGTCCCTCAGTGCCTCAGTGACACTGCCAAAGTGGCCTAAAGGGGTCTTCATGGAATTGGGAGTCAGGCCTTTAGAGAATTCTAGAAGAAGCCGTTAGAATAACGGTGGGGAGGGATAGCTCAGTGGTTTGAGCATTGGCCTGCTAAACCCAGGGTTGTGAGTTCAATCCTTGAGGGGGCCATTTAGGGATCTGGGGCAAAAAAAAATTGGGGAGTGTGCCTGCTTTGAGCAAGGGGTTGGACTAGATGATCTCCTGAGGTCCCTTTCAACTCTGATACTCTAATAGGAGGCATTAGCGGAAACAGTCATAAAGGGAAATCCAGCTACTAGGTAGGTTTCCTGAGGCACTGAGCAACCACAGCTCCCATGGCAGTGGTGGTTGCTCAGCATTTCTGAAAGCCATTGCCCATAAGCTGATCGCCGAATCGTATCTTGCTTTTCGTTTCCTGGTTGTTCCTTGTTCCGGGTCTATTGCTCCTCAGCGAAACATGGCCAGCATCGTCCATAGCCGTACCCACTGCCCCATCGGTAAGGGTAAGAGTAGCAGGAATCGTAATTAGGGCCCCATCCATAACTGTATGGCCTATAGTAACCCCATGGCCGATAGCAGTCATAATAGCCCCTATAACCGCCCCTGCCCCCATTCCAACAGGGGTCACAGCCCCAGTAATGAGAAATCTTTTGGTGGTGGTAAGTCATCTTTCTGCGTTGGAGGTAAACCTGAAACACACAGGGAAAAGCAGGGAAAAGAGTCAGCGTAATGCATTAGAGCCAAGAGAATGAAAAGGAAAAACCTCAGTTCCTATTGTAACGGGGGCTAGAGAGAGAGAGAGAGACGGAGCCAGGAAATGATAATCTAGCCCCTAAGTTCCCAGCTCCATTTTGCCTCCTATTGCCTCGTCCTGGTCCTCTTGCTCCCCTCTCTCTTAGCCTCCTTCCTAACCAACCCTTCTCAACCCTTCTGAGTCCCTTTCTCTTAAAAAAACTAACTGGAATAAATAAACGTACAATATAGAGTATTTCTGTCAGACACTCATGGGATTTTTCTTCCCTTGTATAAAAGGTTTATACAACGCTTGGCAGGGACAAATGTGTTAAGATTAGCTTGTGAGGATTTTACCTCAGCTTAGAGACCAATTCTCTCCAGAATCAGAGCATGGCACTTTGGCTTCTGAAGCTTGTGAGTCAGCAATACTTACAAATGAATGAATGGACTATTCTTTTGTCAAAGCGAAATACGAAGAACCGGAACCTGAGCAGGCAGATATCAGCACTGGTCAACTAGATTTAAGGATCTAAGCTAACTTACACTACCTGAGGATCTGCGTCTGACATGGCTACTCATGCGCACAAGACCACAGAAATTGCCCTCCTGGATCACACCAGAAGTCCATGTAATGTCAGACTCTCTGAACTATTGTTGAGCAGCAGCTGTCACACTATAAAGAAGCACACAGACGTGGTTTCTTATGGAATAAACTGGGGAAGTTTCTTTCTAGCACCCCTTAGTGAAAAGGTGGGTATGAGATTTTTCCAATCTACCTAAGAGATTTGAACACCTAATTCTTAAGGAAAATAAACAGGCACTAGTGTCCCAAACGCCTAGGTACCTGTAAAAATTGCAGCCTATGCTTCTAAACCATGAATCTACCAATGCCTGCAACTGACTAACTGCTATTTTAATGGAGAAGCCCCTTTCCGTAGCCAATATTCACAAAGTTACTTGCAAGATTCCGTCCTAAATTAAAACCATCACGTATGTAACATTTCGATAGCTCTAGAGAGTTTGAGAGAAATAGGACTCACCGAGCTCACCGAGGAGGATAAATCAAGGGAAGTGGTTAAAGAGCCCTGAGTCCCGAGCGCTTTTATACAATTTCGCAGACTGCCAGGAGAATCTGAGACAACCTTTAGTTTAAGGTCTTAAATGATTACAAAACAGGCTTTGCTACGCACGTCACTCCGTCATCTGATATAATTGTTTTCAAGATTATTGTGTTTTCAGCCTCCCATGGCATGACATGCACACAACACCCTTTCCGTTTCAGAGTAGCAGCTGTGTTAGTCTGAATCTGCAAAAAGAAAAGAAGGACTTGTGGCACCTTTGTTAGTCTCTAAGGTGCCACAAAAACACCCTTTAGGTTTCTTTCATCTGAAAGGTTTTATGGGGCACAATTTAACCTGGAATTATTCTAGGGACCTCCATCAGATTTACAGGAAGAATTAATGCAAAGGTTCGTCAGAGCTGTATCTATTGAACAATCTGCTGTCCTGTAAAAGAATCCAGTTTGGTCCTTGTGAGCCAAGCCGGTAAGTGTTGCGGGCATTGCACAGTTCCTCTTAAAATTCAAAGGAGGGAAGGAACGCTGTCCAAAGTCTGAACCCTCAAGTTTTCTGATCTCCTGCCCATTGAAGTCAATGACAGCCATTACTCTGGCTGGGTGGGTTTTCTCTCAGGTATCGGACGCAAACTTTCTCAGTGTACTCTCTATGCCATTATCTAAATCACTGATGAAGAAATGGAACAAAACTGGACCCAGAACTCATCCCTGATGGATCATAATCATAATGATCATAATAAGGATCAGTAACATAATCTTCAGTTTAGAATTCAAATATCCAGAAGATTGTGATAAGACACTTATGTTTATTCCTGTGGAAAATCCCATTCCTCGCTTCTCTCCATCTGACTCTGACTATAAAGCAGAATCTTAACCCCAACCTCATATTTCCCTCCAAACATTTTCCCATCTCCTCCAGCAACATGGGCCCTGGACCTGTTCCACCTACATTAGCTGAGGTTGCAGCTAAGGTTTGAAGAAGTGGTTTGCAATGTGGTGCTAGCTGTCTTGGGCCCAGGGTATTCGAAAGACAAGGTTGGAGAGGTAATATCTTTTGTAGGTGAAAGAGACAAGTTTCCACAGAATGATTCTTCTGCATGGGCTGGAAAACTTACACAAGTTGGTCCAATAAAATATATGACGTTACCTACTTTTTCTTTTGTTAGTGAAATATTTGGAAGCCGAGAAAGGGAAGGGTCTAAGAAAGTTTAGCAACAGTGAGAAGTGGGTAGCAAATGCTATCTAGATTACGGTGCGTTATTTGTAACTTTGTCACTTCCTCTGTGACCTTCACCCCAACGTAACTCTATTTATTTGCACATAAGACAGGAGTGATAACAATCTAGTGGATGATCTATTTCCCCAGGACACCAGATCTCAAAGCACTTCACAAACATTCATTAAGGTTGTTGATGTCCAAAGTGTTGGATTATTACAATGGTAATAGTTTCTTACTGGAAGACGCCCTTCGAATGAGCAATAGAGTCACTTTAAAATGCATGTCAAGGTCACTCGTGTCATTCTCCTAATTAAGTCATGATTTGTAGCTCAGAGTTTTGGACTATTTGATTTCCATTGGAAAAAAAATGGCATTTCCTTTTCAGATAAAAATTCCTTTTCAAGTTTAAGAACAGGAGATCAGCTGGCATAAATAAGCACAGCTCCATAGAATTCAGAGATGTTCGTGGCATTTGAATCAACATCAAGTGTCTTCAACCTTGCCTGGTTAGAGGAAAGAGCCTTTGGGAAGAGAGGTTGTTATACTTTAAAAAACATTCTCATCATGCTAAGAAAGCTTTCTGCAAACTCCGGGTCTTGCAACGTGCCCTAAAGTTGGTCAGACGTTGAATTAATCTAACCTCATAACATAGCCTTGGCCGAGAAAGCCATATCTCCATTTTCCTGAGGCTTTATCAGCTGCATTTTCCTGCAAGACAAGAATTGTCTTGGCTGTTGTTGGAGGGAAATCATATTGCTGATGTGGTAAATGTTCCGGGATTGACCTCAAAGCCTTTATAAAATATTGCAATGCTTTTTATCACCCACCCTCACCTCAACGCAAGAGGAACCCTGCAGTAGGCAGCACCATGAGCTTCTGCCATCGTGATCATCCTGACCCCACAGCACTGGTGACATAACTAGAGGTAGATTATGAACTGAATTTCTAATCAATATATGGGGAAATTCACCCCTGCACAGAGGACCAACACAAAGGCCTATTCAACTCACAAGTCCCTCTTAAGACCTAATTTGAAAGATATAATGGGACTTAGAGAGTTCAAAGACCTTATCCTCTCTTTCTTCCAGGGGGAATTTTCAAGTCATAAGGTCTGAGTCAAAACCCTCCCACACTAATGTCTCACATTGATTTCAATGGGCATTAGATCTCGAAACTTGGGGTTACAGATTCTGAACACTGAGATTTCCCCTCCCTCCTAGGAATTACAAGAGCAGTACAATGCCTGCAATACATATCAGCATATCTTAGCAGGACCAAACTGGATCCCTCTGCAGGACAGCAGACTGCGAAACTGATACAGCCCTGAATCTCCTTGACAATCACTCTCATTAGCACTCCTGAGGAGGTCACGAGAATGATACCAGGCACGAACGTGTCCTATAAAACTTTTAAAATAAAAGAAACCCGTGGGCTTGAATGTGCATGTTATACCCCATGTGAGCCTGATAACACAACAATCCTGAACACAGAAGAAAACAATTATATCAATTGCAGGAGTCATGTGCCCAGCAACATATGTTTTGTAACTAATTAGGACCTGGAGCAAAAGGATGTCTCAAGTTCTCCAGGCTGTTTAAGAAACTGTATAAAAGTGCTCGCGACTCAGGGTTCTTTAACCACTTCTCTTGACTTCTCCTCCCTGGTGACCTTGGTAAGTCTGATTTGACTCTATCTTTCTATAGCTATCAAGACGTGTTCGTGATGGTTTGATTTAGGACGGAAACTTGCACATAACTCTGTGATTACTGGCTTTATTCAGGGGTTTTCCCACTGGAAAAAATGGTAAGTTATTAAGTTGCAGGCATTGGTGGATTCAGGGTTTAGAAGTTAAGGCTGCAATCTTTCAGAGGTGCATAGGAATTTCTGGACACTAGGTCCTCTTTATTTTCATTAAGGATAAAGTGTTCAAATCCCTTCGGTAGATTTGAAAAATCTCAGACCCAACTTTTCAGTTTGTGGGGTTAGGAAGAAATTCCCCCAGTTTATTGCCAAACAGATTGCTTCTGTGTGCTTCTGCGTTCTTCTGTGGCAGCTGGTACCGAACATTCTTTCAGACACATTATTCTGATCTGATCCAGCAGGGCAATGTCTATGTTCTTCTGTGCACCAGGAGCATATTAAGATGCAGAGCCACAACTGGTGTAACTCCACTGAACTCAGTTGATCAGTGCTGATTGCTACCGGCTGAGGATCTGGTTCTTACTGTTTTGTTTTCCCAAAAGCATATTGTCCATTGATTCATTTGTAAGTATTACTCACCCACAAGGTTCAGAAGCCAAAGCACCATGCTCTGATTTTGAAGGGAACTGATCTCTCTGATGAGGTTAAATCCTCACAAGGAAACTATCCCGAACAAATTTGTCCCTGCCATGCTCCTTAGAAACATTTTGTAAGAAGGAATAAAAATCCCTTGCGTGTATGACAGAAATACTCTGTGTTGTACGTTTACTTATTCCAAACAGTGTTCTTAGGAGAAATGGACTGAGAAGTGTTCAAAAGGGTTGGATAAGAGGGGGGCTAAGAGAGAGGGGAGCAAGAGGACAAGAAGGAGAAACTGGGAGGCAATAGGAAGCCAGGACATAAGGGTCTAGGTCACCATTTCTCTACCTCTCTCTATCTCCCTGGCCGGCAATACAGTAGTAACTGAGTTTTGACCCTTATTATTCCACTGGCCCTAGCGCATTGTGTTGACTCTTTTCCCTGCTGTGTGTTTCAGGTTAACCTCCAGCGCAGAAAGATGACTTTCGATGAACTCATGAATGATGAATTGTATTATAACCCCTACTGTTACCAGGGCTGGCGCGGCTATAGAGGCCATTATGGCTGCTATAGGCCCTGGGGTTCCTGGAAGCCATACAGGTATGGGTGGGGCCATCAGTATGGTGGCCACTACCCTTTCCGATGGGGCCATGGGTACGGCTATGGAAAGTTCTGGCCATGTTTAGCCGAGGAGCAATAGACCCGGAACAAGGAACAACCAGGAAACGTCAAGCGAGATATGGAAGCACAGCTGGGCTTACGGGCAATGCCGTTCAGAAATGCTGATTGCGCACAACTCCCATGGGAGCTCTGAGTCCTCAGCACCTCCGGAAATCTGCCCAGGATCTTTATTTCCCCACTTACACTTTATGACTTTTTCCTCTATTGTCTTCCAGAACATCTGGTGTGAAAGGCGTCACCTTGTAACGGGTGATTTCTTGTTGACTTTCATGAAACCCTGGAAATAGGTTCTTTTTACGCGGCCTACTGTCTGTCTCTTCCTGTGTACTTCTCCTCTTTTTCACATTAAACTGATTCTGCCTCATAATATCAATCTTTTCGTTTTCCTTTCGGCTCCATTCCCGATTTACCAGCCACTATGGCCCAGATTCAAAAGAGATACTTACGTGCCCGACTCCCACTGAAATCAGTGCGAGCCAGGCACCTAAATACCTTTGTGAATCTGGGTCTGTGGGTAACAACTCGCTGCTGGGCAGGGAACCAGTGCCTGTGCATTACTTAAGTCCCACTCAAGCCCTGTATTGCGAAGAGCATCAGGTCTGGCAAAAGTCTGTATATCATAAGAGGGGTATTAGCCCTCTAGGTCCCCTCTCTTTACCAATTAGGTGTCCGGGATGCCTTCTGATTCACAGCTTCTAGACCTTGCCAGTCCCGGTTCAATCTCGAACAATAGGTGCTTGGTACCCTCAAGATGGGCAATGCCAACACTGAAACCATCCCTCCTATTCCCTCCCTCCCAAGGGTGTTTAATTAAAAGCCTGTCAGGTTTAAATTTCAGAAATCTTGTGCATCCCTGGGCCTTGGTCCTGTGTAAAGGGAAGGGGCAACCTAAGCGCCCCCTTTTGGCCAGATGTGCCACTCTGGGTGAGCCACCTTACCGCCCCCTACTTAGAATCATAGAATCACAGAATATCAGGGTTGGAAGGGACCTCAGGAGGTCATCTAGTCCAACCCCTTGCTCAAAGCAGGACCAGTCCCCAACTAAATCATCCCAGCCAGGGCTTTGTCAAGCCTGACCTTAAAAACTTCAAAGGAAGGAGATTCCACCACCTCCCTAGGTAATGCATTCCAGTGTTTCACCACTCTCCTAGTGAAAAAGTTTTCCTAATATCCAGCCTAAACCTTCCCCACTGCAACTTGAGACCGTTACTCCTTCTTCTGTCATCTGCTACCACTGAGAACAGTCTAGAGCCATCCTCTCTGGAACCCCCTTTCAGGTAGTTGAAAGCAGCTATCAAATCCCCCCTCATTCTTCTCTTCTGCAGACTAAACAATCCCAATTCCCTCAGCCTCTCCTCATAACTCATGTGTTCCAGTCCCCTAATCATTTTTGTTGCCCTCCGCTGGACTCTTTCCAATTTTTCCACATCCTTCTTGTAGTGTGGGGCCCAAAACTGGACACAGCACTCCAGATGAGGCCTCACCAATGTCGAATGGAGGGGAAGGATCACGTCCCTCGATGTGCTGGCAATGACCCTACTTATACATCCCAAAATGCCATTGGCCTTCTTGGCAACAAGGGCACACTGCTGACTCATATCCAGCTTCTCGTCCACTGTAACCCCTTGGTCCTTTTCTGCAGAACTGCTGCCGAGCCATTCGGTCCCTAGTCTGTAGCGGTGCATGGGATTCTTCCGACCTAAGTGCAGGACTCTGCACTTGTCCTTGTTGAACCTCATCAGACTTCTTTTGGCCCAATCCTTTAATTTGTCTAGAGCCCTCTGTATCCTATCCCTACCCTCCAGTGTAGCTACTTCTCCTCCCAATTTAGTGTCATCTGCAAATTTGCTGAGGGTGCAATGCACATCATCCCCCAAATCATTTATGGAGATATTGAACAAAACTGGCCCGAGAACCGACCCTTGGGGCACTCCACTTGATACCAGCTGCCAACTAGACATGGAGCCATTGATTGCTACCCGTTGAGCCCGACAATCTAGCCAACTTTCTATCCACCTTAGAGTCCATTCATCCAGCCCATACTTCTGAAACTTGCTGGCAAGAATACTGTGGGAGACCGTGTCAAAAGCTTTGCTAAAGTCAAGGAACGACACATCCACTGCTTTTCCCTCATCCACAGAGCCAGTTATATCGCCATAGAAGGCAATTAGATTAGTCACGCATGACTTGCCCTTGGTGACTCCGTGCTGACTGTTCCTGATCACTTTCCTCTCCTCTAAGTGCTTCAGAATTGATTCCTTCAGGACCTGCTCCATGATTTTTCCAGGGACTGAGGTCAGGCTGACTGGCCAGTAGTTCCCAGGATCCTCCTTCTTCCCTTTTTTAAAGGTGGGCACTACATTAGCCTTTTTCCAGGCGTTCGGGACCTCCCCCGATCGCCATGAGTTTTCAAAGATAATGGCCAATGGCCAACGGCTCTGCAATCACATCCGCCAACTCCTTTAGCACTTTCGGATGCAGCGCATCCGGCCCCATGGATTTGAGCTTCTCCAGCTTTTCTAAATAGTCCCAAACCCCTTCTTTCTCCACAGAGGGCTGGTCACCTCCTCCCCATGCTGTGCTGCCCACTGTGTCAACCATGCACTTGCACAGATCAGGGCAACAAAAGGACAAAACAAACTAGTCCAAAGAAGTGTGTTTCCCTTAATGAAGCCCCGGGACAGGAGCCCATGTAATAACAAACCAAATGCCCTTTTCGCCAGATCCATGTTCAGATCCCACTCACTAAAGTCCAGACAAAGTCTCTTGTGCCTGCGCGGGGTAAACTTCCACAGCTGGGAGATCACCGCCTCTTACAGGCTGGTCAGCTCCTCGTATCCTCTCCCCTATCCAGCTGCTTCTTCCGGATGAACTAGTCACCAGCGCAGAGCAGGGAGTCTCCTTAGTTGCACACAGTTTGTTCTGTTTGTGGCCTCCAGGCTGACTGCTAAAAGGGGAGTACGCTGCTTCACATACCTCCCTACCGTGAGTGGAGCAGTTGGTGCACTCACCGAATAGCCAGATCTCCTCAGCTGTTCATGAGAAGATGTCCACCTTCTCACGCTCCTTTTTAGGATGGTGTCCTACCCAGACCCAAAAGAACTGCAATGCCAAGTACCACTGGGTAAGACAGCCATTTGAGTCCTTCATTGTCTGGAGCCAACGCAGAACTTCACGATCTGTCAGCAGGACAAGTGCCCCTCTTAGTTAGTCTCCTTATTTCTCACCTGGCATTTCCTTGGGTTTACTCTCACATTGGCCTCTCGTTGCCTGGATTTGAAGGCCCAGACTGGATCTAAATGACCTGACTGGATTGCTCATGCACAGATACAACTCTGGATATCAGTAACTCCAGTGAAGTCAGGAAGGTAGGTTGCCCTTAAAACTTTTACTGTGAAAGAAACCTGCAGGGTGTAATGTGTGTATCGTACTCTTACAGTTTCATGTAAATACGTCTGTATTCCCCCACTGTGGCCCCTTCAAGTTTCCAGTTCCCAGGCAACAGTGCTCTTGGGTGGAGATCTGCCTCTCTCTCTCCCTTCTGACAGGGTGCTTTCAGGCTGCAGCAGATCTCTGCCTTACCCTCTGATACCCCCAGCAAGCCTGACTACCTAAAGGTGAGCACCTGTAGCCCCTGTGCCTTCTTTTCTCTCTGAGGTCTATGAACAGTGTAGTGCCTTCAGTTACACGTTACCACACAGCTCCTTCGGTGCAAGCACCTCTACTCTTACGGTAAAGGCATTTCGGAGAAAGCAGATGAACAACAATAAAAGTTCCTATAAGCATGCTCAAAGCTTACCAGAGGGCACCATCAGCCAAGTCTTTCCTACTCTTCCGCAACTACTTGGCCAGAAGGTCCTGTATGGTTGTGGATCAGAAAGGAGGCTCTGAGTCAGTTCAAGCCCAGACGTTTTATACCAGAAGCCCTTTCTTCGTTGGTCTTTGGAAAATCCAGCATGAATCAGAGAGAGATGGTACCTCTGTGTGGATGTTTACAAACGTCTGCATTTTACCTTAATCACCCATGCACACACTGTTTTAGTTTCTAGGGAAGCAGTGATACCCTTCCCGCTGGAGTAAAACACAATCCTACGTACAATCTCTGACCCACAGTGACATGTAAATTTCATAACATACATTCCCACAAAGTTATTGCATACAATGGCAATATTTCTCACAACTACTAGGTGAGGTTGAGAACAGACTGGAAATCACAAACATGAAGGAAAACAATTATATCAGTTGAAAGAGTAATGTATGCAACAACATTAATTTGCAACTAATAAAGACCTCGTGAACAAAGGGCATCTCAGACCTTCCAGGAGATCTGAGAAACTGTATAAAAGCTCTTTCAACTCAGGGCTATTTCCCTACTTCTCTTCACCTCTTTTCTTTGCTGAACTGGGTACGTCTGATGTGAATCACTCTCTTTATAACTACTGAGGTGCCACATTAGCGATAGTTTCCATTCAGGAGCAAATCTTGTAGTTTGCATGACTAATACTATCTCAGTTCCTGATGAATCCTCCAATCAGTCCGTCTCTTACCCCTCTATGCCCACGCAGCTCTTAAACAGAAATTCTTCCAGACCTTCATTCTGGACTCACCAGTCCTCTCTTCATCATAACGGCCCATTCTCCATCCTGGTTTTCATTTCTTCGATGCCAGATCCTCCACTGTTACGTAGAGATTAGAATCAATCTAGAGAGCCATCATTTATGCCAGTGTACTGGGGGTGTACATTTTACAAGATCTGACACTTGACACTCGCTTCCACTCAGCTTGCATGATCCAGAGCAAAAGCAGATGGGACCCAGAGAATTCAGCTTCAAATGGAGATCGATTTTTAACAATATTTTTTCTTTCGGAAAACCTAGTCTGTTCTCAGTTACGGGTGTTAGTTGTGACAAATAATGAAACCACATGCAGAATCTTTGGGGAAATGCTTTGTATTAGGATTACCTCTCACTGTGTGTACAGCAATGTAGGGATGATTGTGTCTGATAGACACAAAGAGGAGGGATACCACAGCTCCTGCAGGAACTAAAACAGTAGGGGGTGATTAAGGTAAATCATTGAGGAATGGAAACACTTCCAGAGAGGTACTACCCCCTGGCAACCTGGCATACGGTTGTGCAGCCTTCAATCCCTGGGTGAGAAGGGAGCCTGATGCGGGTCTCCAACCAAGAACGCTGACAACTGGGAGCTGAGGGAATCACACAGGGGGCTACAGTTGCATTTACACTGAAACTGTGATCGTGTGATATTCACGTTACATCCACGTACAAATCAGTACTCATGTGCCTCTCTCACGCCGATTGCAATACAGGTTATGTACCTCATTAGTTCTGTAAAAAGAAAAGGAGTACTTGTGGCACCTTAGAGACTAACCAATTTATTTGAGCATGAGCTTTCGTGAGCTACAGCTCACTTCATCGGATGCTGTAGCTGTAGCTCACGAAAGCTCATGCTCAAATAAATTGGTTAGTCTCTAAGGTGCCACAAGTACTCCTTTTCTTTTTGCGAATACAGACTAACACGGCTGTTACTCTGAAACCTGTCATTACTTCTGTGACTCTCTGCCACAGTGGTTGGCAAATAAGAAATGGAGCAGAAAGGAAAACCAAAAGGCTGGTAATATGATGCAGAAGGACTTTAATGTGAATTAGAAGAGAAGGACATAGCAAGAGACACAAGGAATGCAGAGCAGAAAGACTATATTTCTCGGGTTTCAAGAAGGTCTACAAGTAATCACTGGCTCCACGGTGATGCATTTCATACCAGATGTTCTTCTTCCTTCATTGCAGCTGTAGCGTTAAGAGTGAAGTCCTGTTTCCAGCATTTTTATCCCAGTCAGGATCAAATGAGACAAAGCAGAATGGGAGCAGAGCACTACGCTCTTTCTCTGTGAGTCATCTTCTGTAGCAAAACTAAAGGCAGAGACAAATGGCCCATACTCAGGAAGAGGCCAGTACACCCAGGGCCTAATTCTCACTGACACTAAGATCCCTTTACGTTGCTCTGTAAGGAGCCTGCTCGTGAGTGTAAATGTTATTTGTGCCAACTTTAAGGTCCCTCGGTGCCTCAGTGACACTGCCAAAGTGGCCTAAAGGGGTCTTCATGGAATTGGGAGTCAGGCCTTTAGAGAGTTCTAGAAGAAGCCGTTAGAATAACGGTGGGGAGGGATAGCTCAGTGGTTTGAGCATTGGCCTGCTAAACCCAGGGTTGTGAGTTCAATCCTTGAGGGGGCCATTTAGGGATCTGGGGCAAAAAAAAATTGGGGAGTGTGCCTGCTTTGAGCAAGGGGTTGGACTAGATGATCTCCTGAGGTCCCTTCCAACTCTGATACTCTAATAGGAGGCATTAGCGGAAACAGTCATAAAGGGAAATCCAGCTACTAGGTAGGTTTCCTGAGGCACTGAGCAACCACAGCTCCCATGGCAGTGGTGGTTGCTCAGCATTTCTGAAAGCCATTGCCCATAAGCTGATCGCCGAATCGTATCTTGCTTTTCGTTTCCTGGTTGTTCCTTGTTCCGGGTCTATTGCTCCTCAGCGAAACATGGCCAGCATCGTCCATAGCCGTACCCACTGCCCCATCGGTAAGGGTAAGAGTAGCAGGAATCGTAATTAGGGCCTCATCCATAACTGTATGGCCTATAGTAACCCCATGGCCGATAGCAGTCATAATAGCCCCTATAACCGCCCCTGCCCCCATTCCAACAGGGGTCACAGCCCCAGTTATGAGAAATCTTTTGGTGGTGGTAAGTCATCTTTCTGCGTTGGAGGTAAACCTGAAACACACAGGGAAAAGCAGGGAAAAGAGTCAGCGTAATGCATTAGAGCCAAGAGAATGAAAAGGAAAAACCTCAGTTCCTATTGTAACGGGGGCTAGAGAGAGAGAGAGACGGAGCCAGGAAATGATAATCTAGCCCCTTAGTTCCCAGCTCCATTTTGCCTCCTATTGCCTCGTCCTAGTCCTCTTGCTCCCCTCTCTCTTAGCCTCCTTCCTAACCAACCCTTCTCAACCCTTCTGAGTCCCTTTCTCTTAAAAAAACTAACTGGAATAAATAAACGTACAATATAGAGTATTTCTGTCAGACACTCATGGGATTTTTCTTCCCTTGTATAAAAGGTTTATACAACGCTTGGCAGGGACAAATGTGTTAAGATTAGCTTGTGAGGATTTTACCTCAGCTTAGAGACCAATTCTCTCCAGAATCAGAGCATGGCACTTTGGCTTCTGAAGCTTGTGAGTCAGCAATACTTACAAATGAATGAATGGACTATTCTTTTGTCAAAGCGAAATACGAAGAACCGGAACCTGAGCAGGCAGATATCAGCACTGGTCAACTAGATTTAAGGATCTAAGCTAACTTACACTACCTGAGGATCTGCGTCTGACATGGCTACTCATGCGCACAAGACCACAGAAATTGCCCTCCTGGATCACACCAGAAGTCCATGTAATGTCAGACTCTCTGAACTATTGTTGAGCAGCAGCTGTCACACTATAAAGAAGCACACAGACGTGGTTTCTTATGGAATAAACTGGGGAAGTTTCTTTCTAGCACCCCTTAGTGAAAAGGTGGGTATGAGATTTTTCTAATCTACCTAAGAGATTTGAACACCTAATTCTTAAGGAAAATAAACAGGCACTAGTGTCCCAAACGCCTAGGTACCTGTAAAAATTGCAGCCTATGCTTCTAAACCATGAATCTACCAATGCCTGCAACTGACTAACTGCTATTTTAATGGAGAAGCCCCTTTCCGTAGCCAATATTCACAAAGTTACTTGCAAGATTCCGTCCTAAATTAAAACCATCACGTATGTAACATTTCGATAGCTCTAGAGAGTTTGAGAGAAATAGGACTCACCGAGCTCACCGAGGAGGATAAATCAAGGGAAGTGGTTAAAGAGCCCTGAGTCCCGAGCGCTTTTATACAATTTCGCAGACTGCCAGGAGAATCTGAGACAACCTTTAGTTTAAGGTCTTAAATGATTACAAAACAGGCTTTGCTACGCACGTCACTCCGTCATCTGATATAATTGTTTTCAAGATTATTGTGTTTTCAGCCTCCCATGGCATGACATGCACACAACACCCTTTCCGTTTCAGAGTAGCAGCTGTGTTAGTCTGAATCTGCAAAAAGAAAAGAAGGACTTGTGGCACCTTTGTTAGTCTCTAAGGTGCCACAAAAACACCCTTTAGGTTTCTTTCATCTGAAAGGTTTTATGGGGCACAATTTAACCTGGAATTATTCTAGGGACCTCCATCAGATTTACAGGAAGAATTAATGCAAAGGTTCGTCAGAGCTGTATCTATTGAACAATCTGCTGTCCTGTAAAAGAATCCAGTTTGGTCCTTGTGAGCCAAGCCGGTAAGTGTTGCGGGCATTGCACAGTTCCTCTTAAAATTCAAAGGAGGGAAGGAACGCTGTCCAAAGTCTGAACCCTCAAGTTTTCTGATCTCCTGCCCATTGAAGTCAATGACAGCCATTACTCTGGCTGGGTGGGTTTTCTCTCAGGTATCGGACGCAAACTTTCTCAGTGTACTCTCTATGCCATTATCTAAATCACTGATGAAGAAATGGAACAAAACTGGACCCAGAACTCATCCCTGATGGATCATAATCATAATGATCATAATAAGGATCAGTAACATAATCTTCAGTTTAGAATTCAAATATCCAGAAGATTGTGATAAGACACTTATGGTTATTCCTGTGGAAAATCCCATTCCTCGCTTCTCTCCATCTGACTCTGACTATAAAGCAGAATCTTAACCCCAACCTCATATTTCCCTCCAAACATTTTCCCATCTCCTCCAGCAACATGGGCCCTGGACCTGTTCCACCTACATTAGCTGAGGTTGCAGCTAAGGTTTGAAGAAGTGGTTTGCAATGTGGTGCTAGCTGTCTTGGGCCCAGGGTATTCGAAAGACAAGGTTGGAGAGGTAATATCTTTTGTAGGTGAAAGAGACAAGTTTCCACAGAATGATTCTTCTGCATGGGCTGGAAAACTTACACAAGTTGGTCCAATAAAATATATGACGTTACCTACTTTTTCTTTTGTTAGTGAAATATTTGGAAGCCGAGAAAGGGAAGGGTCTAAGAAAGTTTAGCAACAGTGAGAAGTGGGTAGCAAATGCTATCTAGATTACGGTGCGTTATTTGTAACTTTGTCACTTCCTCTGTGACCTTCACCCCAACGTAACTCTATTTATTTGCACATAAGACAGGAGTGATAACAATCTAGTGGATGATCTATTTCCCCAGGACACCAGATCTCAAAGCACTTCACAAACATTCATTAAGGTTGTTGATGTCCAAAGTGTTGGATTATTACAATGGTAATAGTTTCTTACTGGAAGACGCCCTTCGAATGAGCAATAGAGTCACTTTAAAATGCATGTCAAGGTCACTCGTGTCATTCTCCTAATTAAGTCATGATTTGTAGCTCAGAGTTTTGGACTATTTGATTTCCATTGGAAAAAAAATGGCATTTCCTTTTCAGATAAAAATTCCTTTTCAAGTTTAAGAACAGGAGATCAGCTGGCATAAATAAGCACAGCTCCATAGAATTCAGAGATGTTCGTGGCATTTGAATCAACATCAAGTGTCTTCAACCTTGCCTGGTTAGAGGAAAGAGCCTTTGGGAAGAGAGGTTGTTATACTTTAAAAAACATTCTCATCATGCTAAGAAAGCTTTCTGCAAACTCCGGGTCTTGCAACGTGCCCTAAAGTTGGTCAGACGTTGAATTAATCTAACCTCATAACATAGCCTTGGCCGAGAAAGCCATATCTCCATTTTCCTGAGGCTTTATCAGCTGCATTTTCCTGCAAGACAAGAATTGTCTTGGCTGTTGTTGGAGGGAAATCATATTGCTGATGTGGTAAATGTTCCGGGATTGACCTCAAAGCCTTTATAAAATATTGCAATGCTTTTTATCACCCACCCTCACCTCAACGCAAGAGGAACCCTGCAGTAGGCAGCACCATGAGCTTCTGCCATCATGATCATCCTGACCCCACAGCACTGGTGACATAACTAGAGGTAGATTATGAACTGAATTTCTAATCAATATATGGGGAAATTCACCCCTGCACAGAGGACCAACACAAAGGCCTATTCAACTCACAAGTCCCTCTTAAGACCTAATTTGAAAGATATAATGGGACTTAGAGAGTTCAAAGACCTTATCCTCTCTTTCTTCCAGGGGGAATTTTCAAGTCATAAGGTCTGAGTCAAAACCCTCCCACACTAATGTCTCACATTGATTTCAATGGGCATTAGATCTCGAAACTTGGGGTTACAGATTCTGAACACTGAGATTTCCCCTCCCTCCTAGGAATTACAAGAGCAGTGCAATGCCCGCAATACATATCAGCATATCTTACCAGGACCAAACTGGATTCCTCTGCAGGACAGCAGACTGCGAAACTGATACAGCCCTGAATCTCCTTGACAATCGCTCTCATTAGCACTCCTGAGGAGGTCACTAGAATGATACCAGGCACGAACGTGTCCTATAAAACTTTTAAAATAAAAGAAACCCGTGGGCTTGTATGTGCATGTTATACCCCATGTGAGCCTGATAACACAACAATCCTGAACACAGAAGAAAACAATTATATCAATTGCAGGAGTCATGTGCCCAGCAACATATGTTTTGTAACTAATTAGGACCTCGAGCAAAAGGATGTCTCAAGTTCTGCAGGCTGTTTAAGAAACTGTATAAAAGTGCTCGCGACTCAGGGTTCTTTAACCACTTCTCTTGACTTCTCCTCCCTGGTGATCTTGGTAAGTCTGATTTGATTCTATCTTTCTATAGCTATCAAGACGTGTTCGTGATGGTTTGATTTAGGACTGAAACTTGCACATACCTCTGTGATTACTGGCTTTATTCAGGGGTTTTCCCACTGGAAAAAATGGTAAGTTATTAAGTTGCAGGCATTGGTGGATTCAGGGTTTAGAAGTTAAGGCTGCAATCTTTCAGAGGTGCATAGGAATTTCTGGACACTAGGTCCTCTTTATTTTCATTAAGGATAAAGTGTTCAAATCCCTTCGGTAGATTTGAAAAATCTCAGACCCAACTTTTCAGTTTGTGGGGTTAGGAAGAAATTCCCCCAGTTTATTGCCAAACAGATTGCTTCTGTGTGCTTCTGCGTTCTTCTGTGGCAGCTGGTACCGAACATTCTTTCAGACACATTATTCTGATCTGATCCAGCAGGGCAATGTCTATGTTCTTCTGTGCACCAGGAGCATATTAAGATGCAGAGCCACAACTGGTGTAACTCCACTGAACTCAGTTGATCAGTGCTGATTGCTACCGGCTGAGGATCTGGTTCTTACTGTTTTGTTTTCCCAAAAGCATATTGTCCATTGATTCATTTGTAAGTATTACTCACCCACAAGGTTCAGAAGCCAAAGCACCATGCTCTGATTTTGAAGGGAACTGATCTCTCTGATGAGGTTAAATCCTCACAAGGAAACTATCCCGAACAAATTTGTCCCTGCCATGCTCCTTAGAAACATTTTGTAAGAAGGAATAAAAATCCCTTGCGTGTATGACAGAAATACTCTGTGTTGTACGTTTACTTATTCCAAACAGTGTTCTTAGGAGAAATGGACTGAGAAGTGTTCAAAAGGGTTGGATAAGAGGGGGGCTAAGAGAGAGGGGAGCAAGAGGACAAGAAGGAGAAACTGGGAGGCAATAGGAAGCCAGGACATAAGGGTCTAGGTCACCATTTCTCTACCTCTCTCTATCTCCCTGGCCGGCAATACAGTAGTAACTGAGTTTTGACCCTTATTATTCCACTGGCCCTAGCGCATTGTGTTGACTCTTTTCCCTGCTGTGTGTTTCAGGTTAACCTCCAGCGCAGAAAGATGACTTTCGATGAACTCATGAATGATGAATTGTATTATAACCCCTACTGTTACCAGGGCTGGCGCGGCTATAGAGGCCATTATGGCTGCTATAGGCCCTGGGGTTCCTGGAAGCCATACAGGTATGGGTGGGGCCATCAGTATGGTGGCCACTACCCTTTCCGATGGGGCCATGGGTACGGCTATGGAAAGTTCTGGCCATGTTTAGCCGAGGAGCAATAGACCCGGAACAAGGAACAACCAGGAAACGTCAAGCGAGATATGGAAGCACAGCTGGGCTTACGGGCAATGCCGTTCAGAAATGCTGATTGCGCACAACTCCCATGGGAGCTCTGAGTCCTCAGCACCTCCGGAAATCTGCCCAGGATCTTTATTTCCCCACTTACACTTTATGACTTTTTCCTCTATTGTCTTCCAGAACATCTGGTGTGAAAGGCGTCACCTTGTAACGGGTGATTTCTTGTTGACTTTCATGAAACTCTGGAAATAGGTTCTTTTTACGCGGCCTACTGTCTGTCTCTTCCTGTGTACTTCTCCTCTTTTTCACATTAAACTGATTCTGCCTCATAATATCAATCTTTTCGTTTTCCTTTCGGCTCCATTCCCGATTTACCAGCCACTATGGCCCAGATTCAAAAGAGCTACTTACGTGCCTAACTCCCACTGAAATCAGTGCGAGCCAGGCACCTAAATACCTTTGTGAATCTGGGTCTGTGGGTAACAACTCGCTGCTGGGCAGGGAACCAGTGCCTGTGCATTACTTAAGTCCCACTCAAGCCCTGTATTGCAAAGAGCATCAGGTCTGGCAAAAGTCTGTATATCATAAGAGAGGTATTAGCCCTCTAGGTACCCTCTCTTTACCAATTAGGTGTCCGGGATGCCTTCTGATTCACAGCTTCTAGACCTTGCCAGTCCCGGTTCAATCTCGAACAATAGGTGCTTGGTACCCTCAAGATGGTGTCCACCTTCTCACGCTCCTTTTTAGGATGGTGTCCTACCCAGACCCAAAAGAACTGCAATGCCAAGTACCACTGGGTAAGACAGCCATTTGAGTCCTTCATTGTCTGGAGCCAACGCAGAACTTCACGATCTGTCAGCAGGACAAGTGCCCCTCAGTAGTTAGTCGCCTTATTTCTCACCTGGCATTTTCTTGGGTTTACTCTCACATTGGCCTCTCGTCGCCTGGATTTGAAGGCCCAGACTGGATCTAAATGACCTGACTGGATTGCTCATGCACAGATACAACTCTGGATATCAGTAACTCCAGTGAAGTCAGGAAGGTAGGTTGCCCTTAAAACTTTTATTGTGAAAGAAACCTGCAGGGTGTAATGTGTGTATCGTACTCTTACAGTTTCATGTAAATACGTCTGTATTCCCCCACTGTGGCCCCTTCAAGTTTCTAGTTCCCAGGCAACAGTGCTCTTGGGTGGAGATCTGCCTCTCTCTCTCCCTTCTGACAGGGTGCTTTCAGGCTGCAGCAGATCTCTGCCTTACCCTCTGATACCCCCAGCAAGCCTGACTACCTAAAGGTGAGCACCTGTAGCCCCTGTGCCTTCTTTTCTCTCTGAGGTCTATGAACAGTGTAGTGCCTTCAGTTACACGTTACCACACAGCTCCTTCGGTGCAAGCACCTCTACTCTTACGGTAAAGGCATTTCGGAGAAAGCAGATGAACAACAATAAAAGTTCCTATAAGCATGCTCAAAGCTTACCAGAGGGCACCATCAGCCAAGTCTTTCCTACTCTTCCGCAACTACTTGGCCAGAAGGTCCTGTATGGTTGTGGATCAGAAAGGAGGCTCTGAGTCAGTTCAAGCCCAGACGTTTTATACCAGAAGCCCTTTCTTCGTTGGTCTTTGGAAAATCCAGCATGAATCAGAGAGAGATGGTACCTCTGTGTGGATGTTTACAAACGTCTGCATTTTACCTTAATCACCCATGCACACACTGTTTTAGTTTCTAGGGAAGCAGTGATACCCTTCCCGCTGGAGTAAAACACAATCCTACGTACAATCTCTGACCCACAGTGACATGTAAATTTCATAACATACATTCCCACAAAGTTATTGCATACAATTGCAATATTTCTCACAACTACTAGGTGAGGTTGAGAACAGACTGGAAATCACAAACATGAAGGAAAACAATTATATCAGTTGAAAGAGTAATGTATGCAACAACATTAATTTGCAACTAATAAAGACCTCATGAACAAAGGGCATCTCAGACCTTCCAGGAGATCTGAGAAACTGTATAAAAGCTCTTTCAACTCAGGGCTATTTCCCTACTTCTCTTTACCTCTTTTCTTTGCTGAACTGGGTACGTCTGATGTGAATCACTCTCTTTATAACTACTGAGGTGCCACATTAGCGATAGTTTCCATTCAGGAGCAAATCTTGTAGTTTGCATGACTAATACTATCTCAGTTCCTGATGAATCCTCCAATCAGTCCGTCTCTTACCCCTCTATGCCCACGCAGCTCTTAAACAGAAATTCTTCCAGACCTTCATTCTGGACTCACCAGGCCTCTCTTCATCATAACGGCCCATTCTCCATCCTGGTTTTCATTTCTTCGATGCCAGATCCTCCACTGTTACGTAGAGATTAGAATCAATCTAGAGAGCCATCATTTATGCCAGTGTACTGGGGGCGTACATTTTACAAGATCTGACACTTGACACTCACTTCCGCTCAGCTTGCATGATCCAGAGCAAAAGCAGATGGGACCCAGAGAATTCAGCTTCAAATGGAGATCGATTTTTAACAATATTTTTTCTTTCGGAAAACCTAGTCTGTTCTCAGTTACGGGTGTTAGTTGTGACAAATAATGAAACCACATGCAGAATCTTTGGGGAAATGCTTTGTATTAGGATTATCTCTCACTGTGTGTACAGCAATGTAGGGATGATTGTGTCTGATAGACACAAAGAGGAGGGATACCATAGCTCCTGCAGGAACTAAAACAGTAGGGGGTGACTAAGGTAAATCATTGAGGAATGGAAACACTTCCAGAGAGGTACTACCCCCTGGCAACCTGGCATATGGTTGTGCAGCCTTCAATCCCTGGGTGAGAAGGGAGCCTGATGCGGGTCTCCAACCAAGAACGCTGACAACCGGGAGCTGAGGGAATCACACAGGGGGCTACAGTTGCATTTACACTGAAACTGTGATCATGTGATATTCACGTTACATCCACATACAAATCAGTACTCATGTGCCTCTCTCACGCCGATTGCAATACAGGTTATGTACCTCATTAGTTCTGTGACTCTCTGCCACAGTGGTTGGCAAATAAGAAATGGAGCAGAAAGGAAAACCAAAAGGCTGGTAATATGATGCAGAAGGACTTTAATGTGAATTAGAAGAGAAGGACATAGCAAGAGACACAAGGAATGCAGAGCAGAAAGACTATATTTCTCGGGTTTCAAGAAGGTCTACAAGTAATCACTGGCTCCACGGTGATGCATTTCATACCAGATGTTCTTCTTCCTTCATTGCAGCTGTAGCGTTAAGAGTGAAGTCCTGTTTCCAGCATTTTTATCCCAGTCAGGATCAAATGAGACAAAGCAGAATGGGAGCAGAGCATTACGCTCTTTCTCTGTGAGTCATCTTCTGTAGCAAAACTAAAGGCAGAGACAAATGGCCCATACTCAGGAAGAGGCCAGTACACCCAGGGCCTAATTCTCACTGACACTAAGATCCCTTTACGTTGCTCTGTAAGGAGCCTGCTCGTGAGTGTAAATGTTATTTGTGCCAACTTTAAGGTCCCTCAGTGCCTCAGTGACACTGCCAAAGTGGCCTAAAGGGGTCTTCATGGAATTGGGAGTCAGGCCTTTAGAGTGTTCTAGAAGAAGCCGTTAGAATAGGAGGCATTAGCGGAAACAGTCATAAAGGGAAATACAGCTACGAGGCAGGTTTCCTGAGGCACTGAGCAATCACAGCTCCCATGGCAGTGGTGGTTGCTCAGCATTTCTGAAAGCCATTGCCCATAAGCTGATCGCTGAATCGTATCTTGCTTTTCGTTTCCTGGTTGTTCCTTGTTCCGGGTCTATTGCTCCTCAGTGAAACAGGGCCAGCATCGTCCATAGCCGTACCCACTGCCCCATCGGTAAGGGTAAGAGTAGCAGGAATCGTAATTAGGGCCCCATCCATAACTGTATGGCCTATAGTAACCCCATGGCCGATAGCAGTCATAATGGCCCCTATAACCGCCCCTGCCCCCATTCCAACAGGGGTCACAGCCCCAGTGATGAGAAATCTTTTGGTGGTGGTAAGTCATCTTTCTGCGTTGGAGGTAAACCTGAAACACACAGCAGGGAAAAGAGTCAGTGTAATGCATTAGACCCAAGAGAATGAAAAGGAAAAAGCTCGGTTCCCATTGTAACGGGGGCTAGAGAGAGAGAGACGGAGCCAGGAAATGATAATCTAGCCCCTCAGTTCCCAGCTTCATTTTGCCTCCTGTTGGCTCGTCCTAGTCCTCTTGCTCCCCTCTCTCTTAGCCTCCCTCCTAACCAACCCTTCTCAACCCTTCTGAGACCCTTTCTCTTAAAAACACTGACTGGAACAAATAAATGTACAATACAGCTTCTTCCAATAAATTTAATTCCTAATGGAAATAATGTCCCAAATGCCTATTTACCAGTGAAAATTGCAGCTTTTTTTTTCAAAACCATGACTCCACCAGTGCCTTCAACTGCATAACTCCTATTTTAATGGAAAAGTTTTATGAAAGATTCAGTCCTCATTTAAAACTATCACTAACATTTCAATAGCTCTAGAGAGATTGAAACAAGTGGGACTTACCAAGCTCACCAAAAAGGTTAAGTCAAGAGAAGCGGTTAAAGAACCCTGAGTCGCGAGGGCTTTTATACAGGCTCTCAGATTGCCTGGAGAATATGAGACACCCTGTAGCTTGATTTCTGAATTGGTTACAAAACATGCTTTGCTACACACGTCAGTCTTTCAGTTGACATAATTGTTTTCAGGCTTATTGCATTTTCAGCCTCACATGGTATGTCAGAAACAAAACACCTTATAAATTTCTTTCATCTCAAAAGTTTATGGGACACAATCTTCACTGGAATCATGCTAATGAGCTCTGTCAGATTTACAATAAGAATGAACCTAAAGGTTAGTTTGAGCTGTATCTGTTGCACAATGTACTGTCATGGAAAGCAATCCAGGTGTGTCCTTGTGAGCCATGCTGCTATATGTTGGGGGCATTGCAGAGTTCTTCCTGAAATTTCTAGGAGGGAAGGACCACTGTATATAGCCTGGACCCCCAAGTTTTCTGATCTACTGTCCATTGAAGTCAATGGGAGTCATTACTCTGTGTGAGTTTTGTCTCAGGCCCCATGACTTAAAATGTGCCCTTATGTTGCTTAGAAATTCAGTTCCTAAACCACTTTCACCAACGCTGCAGGATCATCATGCAGAAGCTCAGTGTGTTGCCTATTGTGGGGTTGCTCTGGGTTGAGATGAGGGATGGCAGTGGGTGAAAACAAGCAGTGCAGTCTATTAGAAAGGCTTTGAGATAAATCCTGGAATATTTATGGCACCAGGAACATGATCTCCATCCAACAGCAGCCAAGACAAATTGCAGTCTTGCAAGAAAATACAGCTGATAAATCCCAGAAAAAAAACACAGAAAAGATGGAGATGTGGCTTTCTTGAACAAGGCTATGGGCTAAGCTTAGATTGATTGAAAACCTGATGAGCCTTAGGGCACGCTGCAAGCCCCTGAGTTTGCAGAATGCTTGTTTACCTTGCTGAGAATTATTTTCAAAGTGGAACACAAAAGCCATATATTGTTTCCTCTAACCAGGCAAGGGTGAACAGCCTTGTTTTGATTTAAAAGCACTGAATATTTTTAAATTCTATGGAATTGTTTTGAGTCATTCCAGTTGATCTCCTACTCTTAAACTTTCCAAAGGAATTTATATAATAAAAGGAAATGGAAAGCTTCTTTTAAACGGAAATCAAATAATCCCATATTCTGAGCTACAAATCCCAACCTCATTAGGGGAATGACTTGACTCACCTTGACATACATATTTTTAAAGGTGAGTATATTACTCAATAGAAGGGCGTCTTCCAGCATCAAACTATTAATATCATTATAATATACTTCTTTGTGTACCAAAAACCTTAATGAGTATTTGTGAGGTGCTCTGATATCCAGAGTCCTGAGGAAATAGAACATCCTCCATGAGTGCTATGATTCCCTTTTTTCATGCAGAGAAACAGAGGCACATTAAGGTGAAGGTCAAACAGGGAACAAGTTGCAAAATCAGAAATGAAACCCAGTAGTCTTGACATCTGCTATGTACTTACCAGTGGTCCTGAGCCCTCTTAGACTCTTCACATTCTTGACTTTCAAATAGGTCAGGTTGAAATATCAAGTCACAAGGCCTGAGACAAAACCCACCCAGAGTAATGACTCCCATTGACTTCAGTGGGCAGTAGATTAGAAAACTTGAGAGTGCAGGCTTTGCACAGTGTTCCTTCCCTCCTATGAAGTTCAGGAAGAACTATGCAATGCCCCCAACACATACTAGCAGATGTTGCATAAATGATGGTTTTAATTTAAGACTCAAACTTTTATAAAACTTTGTGAGTATTGGCTATGTAAAGGTGTTGTTCCATTAAAATAGCAGTTATGCAACAGATACAGCTCTCATTAACCTTCAGATTAATTCCTATTGTAAAGCCGATGGAGGTCACTAGACTGATTCCAGGAAGATTGCGTCCCATAAAACTTTTCAGATGAAATAAACCAATAGGGTGTTTTGTCTCAGGCCCTTTTGTGACTTGAAATTTCAACCTGACCTATTTGAAAGCCAAAAATGTGAAGGGTCTAAGTGAGTTCAGAACCAATGGTAAGTACATAGCACATGTTGTCAAGTCTACTGGGTTTTATTTCTGATTTTGCAACTTGCTTCTTGTCTGACCTTCACCTTAACGTGCCTCTGTTTCTCTGCATAAAAATAGGGATCATAACACTCATGGAGGATACTCTACTTCCTCAGGACTCTGAATATCAAAGCACTTCACAAGCACTCATTAAAGCTTTTCATATATAAAGCGGTATGTTATTATGATATTAATAGTTTGATACTAAAAGACGCCATTCAACTGAGTAATATACTCACCTTTAAAAATATGCATGTCAAGGTGACTTGAGTCATTCCCCTAATGAGGTTGTGATTTGCAGCTCAGGATTTGGGATTATTTGATTTCCATTTAAAAGAAGCTTTCCATTTCCTTGTATTATACAAATTCCTTTGGAAAGTTTAAGAGCAGGAGATCAACTGGAATGAATCAAAACAATTCCACAAAATTTAAAGATGTTCAGTGCTTTTAAATCAGAAGAAGGCTCGTCACGCTTGCCTGGTTAGAGGAAACAATGTATGGTGTCTGTTACACTTGGAAAATAATTCTCAGCAAGGTAGACAAGCATTCTGCAAGCTGAAGGTCTTGCAGCATGCCCTAAAGCTGATCAGGTTTTCAATTAATCTAATCTCATCCCATAGCCATGGCCAAGAAGACCACATCTCCATCTTTCCTGTGTTTCATCTAATCAGCTGTATTTTCTTGCAACACCACAATTTGCCTTGGCTGCTGTTGGATGGAGATCAAGTTGATGATGAAATAATTATTCCAAGATTTAGCTCAAAGCCTTTCTAATAGACTGCACTGCTTGTTTTCACCCACCACCATCCCTCAACTCAACCCCAGAGCAGCCCCGCAGTAGGCAGAACACTAAGCTTCTGCCAGTGTGATCCCACGATCCCTTAGCACTGGTGACACAGTGGAGGTTCATAATCATGAACTGAATTCCTAGTCAGCATGGGGGGAAATTCACCCCTGAGAAGAGGGCCAGCACAAAGGCCTAATCAACTCTAAGGTCCCTATCAAGATCTATTTTGAAGGCTTAAGTGGGACTTAAGTGGTGCACAGGCGCTATACTATAATTTTTTCAGGGGGCAATTTCAAGTCATAGAGCCTGAGACAAAGCCCATGCAGAGTAATGGGGAAGAGATGGCCAGCCCTCTGTGGAGATAGAGGTGGTTAGGAACTATTTAGAAAAGCTGGACGTGCACAAGTCCATGGGGCCGGACGAGTTGCATCCGAGAGTGCTGAAGGGATTGGCGGCTGTGATTGCAGAGCCATTGGCCATTATCTTTGAAAACCCGTGGCGAACGGGGGAAGTCCCGGATGACTGGAAAAAGGCTAATGTAGTGCCAATCTTTAAAAAAGGGAAGAAGGAGGATCCTGGGAACTACAGGCCAGTCAGCCTCACCTCAGTCCCTGGAAAAATCATGGAGCAGGTCCTCAAAGAATCAATCCTGAAGCACTTGCATGAGAGGAAAGTGATCAGGAACAGCCAGCGTGGATTCACCAAGGGAAGGTCATGCCTGACTAATCTAATCACTTTTTATGATGAGATTACTGGTTCTGTGGATGAAGGGAAAGCAGTGGATGTATTGTTTCTTGACTTTAGCAAAGCTTTTGACACGGTCTCCCACAGTATTCTTGTCAGCAAGTTAAGGAAGTATGGGCTGGATGAATGCACTATAAGGTGGGTAGAAAGCTGTCTAGATTGTCGGGCTCAATGGGTAGTGATCAATGGCTCCATGTCTAGTTGGCAGCCAGTGTCAAGTGGAGTGCCCCAGGGGTCGGTCCTGGGGCCGGTTTTGTTCAATATCTTCATGAATGATCTGGAGGATGGTGTAGATTGCACTCTCAGCAAATTTGCGGATGATACTAAACTGGGAGGAGTGGTAGATACACTGGAGGGGAGGGATAGGATACAGAAGGACCTAGACAAATTGGAGGATTGGGCCAAAAGAAATCTGATGAGGTTCAATAAGGATAAGTGCAGGGTCCTGCACTTAGGACGGAAGAATCCAATGCACCGCTACAGACTAGGGGCCGAATGGCTAGGCAGCAATTCTGCGGAAAAGGACCTAGGGGTTACAGTGGACGAGAACCTGGATATGAGTCAACAGTGTGCCCTTGTTGCCAAGAAGGCCAATGGCATTTTGGGATGTATAAGTAGGGGCATAGAGAGCAGATCGAGGGACGTGATCGTTCCCCTCTATTCGACATTGGTGAGGCCTCATCTGGAGTACTGTGTCCAGTTTGGGGCCCCACACTACAAGAAGGATGTGGATAAATTGGAGAGAGTCCAGCGAAGGGCAACAAAAATGATTAGGGGTCTAGAACGCATGACTTATGAGGAGAGGCTGAGGGAGCTGGGATTGTTTAGTCTGCAGAAGAGAAGAATGAGGGGGGATTTGATAGCTGCTTTCAACTACCTGAAAGGGGGTTCCAAAGAGGATGGCTCTAGACTGTTCTCAATGGTAGCAGATGACAGAACGAGGAGTAATGGTCTCAAGTTGCAGTGGGGGAGGTTTAGATTGGATATTAGGAAAAACTTTTTCACTATGAGGGTGGTGAAACACTGGAATGCGTTACCTAGGGAGGTGGTAGAATCTCCTTCCTTAGAGGTTTTTAAGGTAGGCTTGACAAAGCCCTGGCTGGGATGATTTAACTGGGAATTGGTCCTGCTTCGAGCAGGGGGTTGGACTAGATGACCTTCCGGGGTCCCTTCCAACCCTGATATTCTATGATTCTATGATTCTATGATAATGGCTGTCATTGACTTCAATGGGCAGTAGATCAGAAAACTTGAGGGTGCAGGACTTCCACAGTGGTCCTTTCCTCCTACGAATTTTAGGAGGAACTATAAAAAGAAAAGGAGTACTTGTGGCACCTTAGAGACTAACCAATTTATTTGAGCATGAGCTTTCGTGAGCTACAGCTCACTTCATCAGATGTATCAATTCCCCAAATATGTACCAGAATGTACACATTGTAATTCCCCAAAGATGTACCAGAATGGCTCACAAGGACCAAACTGGATTCCTTTACAGGACAGCACATTGTGCAATAGATACAGCTCTGACTAACCTTTGCATTAATTCCTACCGTAAATCCGATGGCGGTCACTAGAATAATTTCTGGTTAGATTGTGCCCCATAAAACCTTTCAGATGAGAGAAACCTATAGGGTGTTTTCTACATGTCATGCCATGGGAGGCTGAAAACACAATCCTGAAAACAATTATATCAGATGAAGGAGTGACGTGCGTAGCAAAGCCTGTTTTGTAATCATTTAAGACCTTAAACTAAAGGTTGTCTCAGATTCTCCTGGCAGTCTGCGAAATTGTATAAAAGCACTCAGGACTCAGGGCTCTTTAACCACTTCCCTTGATTTATCCTCCTCGGTGAGCTCGGTAAGTCCCATTTCTCTCAATCTCTCTAGAGCTATCGAAATGTTACATTAGTGATGGTTTTAAATTAGGACTGAATCTTGCATATAACTGTGTGAATATTGGCTACATAAAGGGATTTTTCCATTAAAATAGCAGTTACTCAGTTGCAGGCATTGGTAGATTCATGGTTTAGAAGTAAAGGCTGAAATTTTCACAGTTACCTAGGCATTTGGGACACTAGTTCCTGTTTATTTCCATTAGGAATTAGGTGTTCAAATCTCTTAGATAGCTTTGAAAAAATTTTATACTCAACTTTTAACTAAGGGGTGTTACAAAGAAACATCCCCAGTTTATTCCACAAGAGACCACGGCTGTGTGCTTCTCTAGGTGGTGGCAGCTGGTACTCAACAATATTTCAGAAGCACGAACGCATAAGACGGACTTCTGGTCTGATCCAGGAGGGCAATTTCTATCTCCTTATCTGCGCTAGTGGCAGTTTTAGATTCATACCTACAATTGGTGTAAATTAGCTTAGATCCCCGAATTCAGCTGAACAGTGCCGATATCTTCCTGCTCAGGACTCGGCATTAGAAACCAAAGCACCACACTCTGATGCCAGAAGAGAAGTGGTTTGCATGCTGAGGTTAAATCCTCACAAGTTCACCTTTATCCTGGCCATACTTTATATAAACTTTTTGTATAAGGGGGAAAAAATCCCATGAGTGTCTGACAGAAATACTCTGTATTGTACGTTTATTTGTTCCAGCCAGTGTTTTTAAGAGAAAGGGACTCAGAAGGGTTGAGAAGGGTTGGTTAGGAGGGAGGCTAAGAGAGAGGGGAGCAAGAGGACTAGGACGAGGCAATAGGAGGCAAAATGAAGCTGGGAACTGAGGGGCTAGATTATCATTTCCTGGCTCCGTCTCTCTCTCTCTAGCCCCCGTTACAATGGGAACCGAGCTTTTTCCTTTTCATTCTCTTGGGTCTAATGCATTACACTGACTCTTTTCCCTGCTGTGTGTTTCAGGTTTACCTCCAACGCAGAAAGATGACTTACCACCACCAAAAGATTTCTCATCACTGGGGCTGTGACCCCTGTTGGAATGGGGGCAGGGGCGGTTATAGGGGCCATTATGACTGCTATCGGCCATGGGGTTACTATAGGCCATACAGTTATGGATGGGGCCCTAATTACGATTCCTGCTACTCTTACCCTTACCGATGGGGCAGTGGGTACGGCTATGGACGATGCTGGCCATGTTTCGCTGAGGAGCAATAGACCCGGAACAAGGAACAACCAGGAAACGAAAAGCAAGATACGATTCAGCGATCAGCTTATGGGCAATGGCTTTCAGAAATGCTGAGCAACCACCACTGCCATGGGAGCTGTGATTGCTCAGTGCCTCAGGAAACCTGCCTCGTAGCTGGATTTCCCTTTATGACGGTTTCCGCTAATGCCTCCTATTCTAACGGCTTCTTCTAGAACTCTCTAAAGGCCTGACTCCCAATTCCATGAAGACCCGTTAGGCCACTCTGACAGTGTCACTGAGGCACTGAGGGACCTTAAAGTTGGCACAAATAACACACTCACGTGCAGGCTCCTTACAGAGCAACATAAAGGGATCTTAGTATCAGTGAGAATTAGGCCCCGGGTGTACTGGCTTCTTCCTGAGTATGGGCCATTTGTCTCTGCCTTTAACTTTGCTACAGAAGATAACTCACAGAGAAAGAGCGTAGTGCTCTGCTCACATTCTGCTTTGTCTCATTTGATCCTGACTGAGATAAAACAAGTATCTTAAATGCTGGATATAGGACTTCACTGTTAATCTCCACAGCTGCAATGAAAGAGGAAGAAGATCTATTGTGAAATGCATCACCATGGAGCCAGTGATTCATTGTAGACCTTCTTGAAACTCTGGAAACATGACAGGTTTCATAGTAGCAGCCGTGTTAGTCTGCATCCGCAAAAAGAAAAGGAGTACTTGTGGCACCTTAGAGACTAATAAATTTATTTGAGCATAAGCTTTCGTGAGCTACAGCTCACTTCATCAGATGCATGTAGTGGAAAATACAGATTTCCCCACTGTATTTTCCACTGAATGCATCCGATGAAGTGAGCTGTAGCTCATGAAAGCTTATGCTCAAATAAATTTGTTAGTCTCTAAGGTGCCACAAGTTCTCCTTTTCTTTTTTCTGGAAACATATTCTTTCTGCTCTGCATTGCTTGTGTCTCTTCCTATGTACTCCTCGTCTAATTCACATTAAAGTCATTCTGCATCATATTACCAGCCTTTTGGTTTTCCTTTCTGCTCCATTTCTTATTTACCAGCCACTGTGGCTGAGGTCCACAGAATTACTTTGGCATATAACCTATATTGAAATCAGTGTAAGAGAGACACGTAATACTTTCCTGTATGTATCTGGGTATAATGTGAATATTGTATTATCATCATTTCAGGGTAACTGGAACTTTATCCCTCCCTGTGATTCCTTCATAGAATCATAGACTCATAGAATATCAGGGTTGGAAGGGACCTCAGGAGGTCATCTAGTCCAACCCCCTGCTCAAAGCAGGACCGATCCCCAATTAAATCATCCCAGCCAGGGCTTTGTCAAGCCTGACCTTAAAAACTTCTAAGGAAGGAGATTCCACCAATTCCTTAGGTAACGCATTCCAGTGTTTCACCACCCTCCTAGTGAAAAAGTTTTTCCTAATATCCAACCTAAATCTCCCCCCACCACGGCTTGAGACCATTACTCCTTGTTCTGTCATCTGCTACCACTGAGAACAGTCTAGGGCCATCCTCTTTGGAACCCCCTTTCAGGTAGTTGAAAGCAGCTATCAAATCCGCCCTCATTCTTCTCTTCCGCAGACTAAACAATCCCAGTTCCCTCAGCCTCTCCTCATAAGTCATGTGTTCCAGTCCCCTAATCATTTTTGTTGCCCTCCGCTGGACTCTTTCCAATTTTTCCACATCCTTCTTGTAGGGTGGGGCCCCAAACTGGACACAGTACTCCAGATGAGGCCTCACCAGTGTCAAATAGAGGGGAACGATCACGTCCCTCGATCTGCTGGCAATGCCCCTACTTATACATCCCAAAATGCCATTGGCCTTCTTGGCAACAAGGGCACACTGTTGACTCATATCCAGCTTCTCGTCCACTGTAACCCCTAGGTCCTTTTCTGCAGAACTGCTGCCGAGCCATTCGGTCCCTAGTCTGTAGCGGTGCATGGGATTCTTCCATCCTAAGTGCAGGACTCGGCACTTGTCCTTGTCGAACCTCATAAGATTTCTTTTGGCCCAATCCTCCAATTTGTCTAGGTCCCTCTGTATCCTATCCCTACCCTCCAGTGTATCTACCTCTCCTCCCAGTTTAGTATCATCTGCAAACTTGCTGAGGGTTCAATCCACACCATCCTCCAGATCATTTATGAAGATATTGAACAAAACCGGCCCGAGAACTGACCCTTGGGGCACTCCACTTGATACTGGCTGCCAACTAGACATGGAGCCATTGATCACTACCCGTTGAGCCCGACAATCTAGCCAACTTTCTATCCACCTTAGAGTCCATTCATCCAGCCCATACTTCTGTAACTTGCTGGCAAGAATACTGTGGGAGACCGTGTCAAAAGCTTTGCTAAAGTCAAGGAACAACACGTCCACTACTTTCCCTTCATCCACAGAGCCCGTTATCTCGTCATAGAAGGCAATTAGATTAGTCAAGCATGACTTGCCCTTGGTGAATCCATGCTGACTGTTCCTGATCACTTTCCTCTCCTCTAAGTGCTTCAGAATTGATTCCTTCAGGACCTGCTCCATGATTTTTCCAGGGACTGAGGTCAGGCCGACTGGCCTGTAGTTCCCAGGATCCTCCTTCTTCCCTTTTTTAAAGATGGGCACTACATTAGCCTTTTTCCAGTCATCCAGGACCTCCCCCGATCGCCATGAGTTTTCAGAGATAATGGCCAATGGCTCTGCAATCACATCCGCCAACTCCTTTAGCACTCTCGGATGCAACGCATCCAGCCCCATGTACTTGTGCATGTCCAGCTTTTCTAAATAGTCTCGAACCACTTCTTTCTTCACAGCGGGCTGGTCACCTCCTCCCAGTGCTGTGCTGCCCAGTGCAGTAGTCTGGGAGCTGACCTTGTTCGTGAAGACAGAGGCAAAAAAAGCATTGAATACATTAGCTTTTTCCACATCCTCTGTCACTAGGTTGCCTCCCTCGTTCAGTAAGGGGCCCACACTTTCCTTGACTTTCTTTTTGTTGCTAACATACCTGAAGAAACCCTTCTTGTTACTCTTAACATCTCTTGCTAGCTGCAACTCCAGGTGTGATTTGGCCTTCCTGATTTCACTCCTGCATGCATGAGCAATATTTTTATACTCTTCCCTGGTCATTTGTCCAATCTTCCACTTCTTGTAAGCTTCTTTTTTGTATTTAAGATCAGCAAGGATTTCACTGTGAAGCCAAGCTGGTCGCCTGCCATATTTACTATTCTTTCTACACATCAGGACGGTTTGTTCCTGTAACCTCATAAGGATTCTTTAAAATACAGCCAGCTCTCCTGGACTCCTTTCCCCCTTATGTTATTCTCCCAGGGGACCTTGCCCATCAGTTCCCTGAGGGAGTCAAAGTCTGCTTTTCTGAAGTCCAGGGTCCGTATTCTGCTGCTTTCCTTTCTTCCTTCTGTCAGGATCCTGAACTCGACCATCTCATGGTCACTGCCTCCCAGATTCCCATCCACTTTTGCTTCACCTACTAATTCTTCCCGGTTTGTGAGCAGCAGGTCAAGAAGAGCTCTGCCCCTAGTTGGTTCCTCCAGCACTTGCACCAGGAAATTGTCCCCTACTTTTTCCAAAAACTTCCTGGATTGTCTGTGCACCGCTGTATTGCTCTCCCAGCAGATATCAGGGTTATTGAAGTCTCCCATGAGAACCAGGGCGTGCGATCTAGTAACTTCTGCGAGTTGCCGAAAGAAAGCCTCGTCCACCTCATCCCCCTGGTCCGGTGGTGTATAGCAGACTCCCACCACGACATCACCCTTGTTGCTCACGCTTCTAAACTTAATCCAGAGACTCTGAGGTTTTTCTGCAGTTTCATACTTGAGCTCTGAGCAGTCATACTGATCTCTTACATACAGTGCAACTCCCCCACCTTTTCTGCCCTGCCTGTCCTTCCTGAACAACTTATACCCATCCATCTCCCAATCGTCAGCTTTCTTAGTTGGAGATCTTCATCAGGCTCCCTTCTCACCTGAGGTTTTAAGGCTGCACAACCCTTACACCAGCCTCCCAAGGGTGGCACCTCTCTGGAGGTGTTTCCATTCCTCAGTTATTTACCTTAGACACTGTTTTAGTTCCTGAAGGAGCTATGGTAACCCTCCCCTTTGTGTGTGTCAAACACAATCATACCTACATTGCTTTGCAGACGGTGATAGATAATCTTAATACAAAGCATTTCCTGAAAGATACTGATTCTGGTTTCAAGATTTGTCACAACGAACACATGTAGTTGAGAGCAGATTCTCAAAAAACAAAGAAAGATCCTAGAAAAAAATGATCAGTTAAAAACGTCCATCTTTTGAAAATGAGAACACCCCACATGAAAAAGATATTCTTTCATTTAAGGTTTCTTCCATGTCAAGCCATGGTACTTAATTTTCAGGTTATATAATTGTATAGGACAATTCTCATTAGCAGTGCTGTGGGTCCATGCTACCTTAATAACCCTTACAGAATACACATTGTATTTTGGGAGAACAGACTCAATCAATTGTGTTTGCAACATTCCAGATGAAGCTAATTTTGACTATTGTCTCTCACTGGACCCTACAAAATTAGAAATTGCTGCAGCCCAGTTTATGAGCAAAAAATAAAAAAAATATACATTTAATTGAGTTTTATCAAGTGGAGTGAAATCCAAAACTTCAATATCAAACTGCCATTGCCCCTGGATCTTGTAAAGTGATTGCAAATTAAGTGTCTAGTATCCGATCTTGCAGAATTTACACCAACATTAGCCTGGCATGAATGACAGCTCTCTAGCTGGATGCTAATCTCTACACATCAGTGGAGTATCTGGCAGAGAAGAAACTGGTGGAAAATAGATAGTTATGATAAATGAGAGCTGGTGAGTCCAGAATTAAGGCCCACAGGAATTTCTGTTTAAGAGTTGCACAGGCATGCATGGACATAGACAGATTAATTAGAAAATTCATCATTAGGGCCTCAGGTAGCATTAGTCATGCAAACTGAGCTTTGTTTGATCAAAGGGCTCTAGATAAAGCATCCATATTAAAGGGACCTTTTCCCACTATTAGTCCTTATTATGGACGCACACAAAAAGCATGGGAGGAAAGGTCCATGGAACAATTACTTGGATAGTGAGTTGTGCAGTTTTTGCCTGTAATGTAGGTGCCAAGGTTTTCCTTCACCACTCTGAACTCTAGGGTACAGATGTGGGGACCTGCATGAAAAAACCCCTAAGCTTATTTTTATCAGTTTAGGTTAAAACTTCCCCAAGGTACAAACTATTTTACCTTTTGTCCCTGGACTTTATTGCTGCCACCATCAAGTATCTAACAAAATATAACCTGGAAAGATCCCAGTTGGAAACGTCTTTCCCCCCAAAATCTCCCCAAGCCCTACACCCCCTTTCCTGGGGAAGGCTTGATAAAAATCCTCACCAATTTGCATAGGTGAACACAGACCCAAACCCTTGGATCTTAAGAACAAGGAAAAAGCAATCAGGTTCTTAAAAGAAGAATTTTAACTGAAGAAAAAGTAAAAGAATCACCTCTGTAAAATCAGGATGGTAAATATCTTACAGGGTAATCAGATTCAAAACATAGAGAATCCCTCTAGGCAAAACCTTTAGTTACAAAAAGACACAAAAACAGGAATATCCATTCCATTCAGCACAGCTTATTTTATCCGCCATTTAAACAAAACAGAATCTAACGCATATCTAACTAGATTGCTTATTAACCCTTTACAGGCGTTCTGACCTGCATTCCTGCTCTGGTCCCGGCAAAGGCAACACACAGACAGAGAGAAGCCTTTGTTCCCCTCCCCGCCTCCAGCTTTGGAAGTATCTTGTTTCCTCAATCATCATTTTGGTCAGGTGCCAGAAACGTTATCTTTAGCTTCTTAACCCTTTACAGTTGAAAGGGTTTTTCCTCTGGCCAGGAGAGATTTAAAGGTGGCTAGCCTTCCCTTTATATTTGTGGCATAAGTAAGTATCTCTGTTCCCATTTTACAGACATAGGCACACAAAGGGGGCAAATGACATGTCCAAGATCTCACAATAAGTCCCATAATTCATAAGAACCACAGAGTGTATATGCAAGATTGACTCCTAAATTACAACTAGCACCAATGTGACACCTCACCAGTAATACTGAGAGTGATTCAGATCAGCCTTACCCACTTTACCAAAAAAAAGAGGTCACAAGACATCATTAGAATAGTCCCATATCTCAACAGGGACTATTGAGGATCTGAACCCTGGAGGATCTGAGACACCCTTTCTTCATAAGGTCCTTATTAGTTACAAACCAAATTTTGTTGCACAAGTCATTCTATCAATCAACAGAATTGTTTTCCTCTGTGTTTGCGATTATTTGTCTATTGTCAACCTCACGTGAAAGTTGTGACGTATATTGCAATTCTATGCCGTACCTTCACAGGACTCCATTGTGTGAAGTTTATGTATAACTGTGGGCCAGGGATTGTATGTATGATTGCGTTCTACTCCAAGGGGGAAGGTTACCACAGCTTCTTCAAGAACTAAAACAGTGGAGAGCGATTAAGATAAATCATTGACGAATGGAAACACCTCCAAAGAGGTGCCACTGGGGTTATTCATGAATTACCAGTGCGAACTGGGTTTTCCAGAGAACAACAAAGAAAAGAACTTGATGTAAAAAGGCTTGGTTTGAACTGACTCAGGGACTTCTTTCTCATCCACAAATGGCCAGACCTTCTCTTCAAGGGGGTTTGCACCCTGGCAGAAGGGCTGGAAAGGCTTTGGCCAGCTAGGGATGCATAAGGTTGATGGTGACCTCTGGCAAGCTTTCAGGATGCATGGAGGAACTTTTATTGTTTTTACATGTCTTCTCTGTAATGTTTTTATCTTAAGAATCCCGCTGTGTTCTTAGAAAGAGCAGAGTGATGAATTGTAACTATTAGCAATATGCTATTAACAGATTTCAGAGAGAAAGCAGCATACAGGAACTGGCCTTTAGACTGGTTAGCTGGGGATAACATACTTTAAGGCAGGGTTCTGTGCAACCTTAAAACCTTTGGTCAGGTTGGAGAGTGAGGAATATCTCTCTACCCAAAATAGGTGACATCTTGGAGTCAGAAACCTTAAGGGACTGCCCTAGAGGAGTCACAGGGACAGTTAACAGAAACTGTGATAGTATGGTATGCAGATTACATTATATGCTCTGTTTCAGAGTACCAGCCGTGTTAGTCTGTATTCGCAAAAAGAAAAGGAGTACTTGTGGCACCTTAGAGACTAACCAATTTATTTGAGCATAAGCTTTCGTGAGCAGCTCACGAAAGCTTATGCTCAAATAAATTGGTTAGTCTCTAAGGTGCCACAAGTACTCCTTTTCTTTTTGCATTATATGCTCTGCAGGTGTCTTTCAAGTTAAAGTTTTATTGGCAAACTACATTCCTGGTATTGTTTTCCTGACTTCACTGGAGTTTACAACGGGAAGGTATCTGAAGGTTATTTGGGTTACTCAGTACATAGAAGGAAACGGAAGGGGTAATACCTCTCTTATGAACTGCAGACTCTTGCCAGACCTGATCCACTTCTCACTACAGGGCTCCAATGGGATTTAAGCAGTGCATGTACACTGGCCTCCTGCACAGCAGTGAACGGTTACACACAGGCCCAGATTCACAAAGGTGTTTAGGTGCCTTATTCATACTGATTTCAATAAGAGTCAGCGCCTAAGGAGATCTGTGAACCTGGGCAACAGTGGTTGCTGAATAAGGAATGGAGCAGAAAGAAAAACCAGAAGGCTGGTATTATGATACAGAATCAGTTTAATGTGAAAAAAACAAGAATAGTACACAGCAAGAGACAAAAGGAATGCACAGGAGAAAGAATATATTTCCAGGGTTTCAAGAAGGTCTGTGTAAGCGGGGGAATAGTCCCGCTCTTGTGGGGAACTTTCCTGGCTTCTGCACTACCCTGGTGAAGTGGGCTAGCGAAAGGATCTGAGTCCTCGCTCCCACTTCCTTTACCCAGTGGCCTCCCTGCCCTTGAGGACTCCCCTTCCACTCTCCTGTCTGGCAGAGTCCTCATAATCCCAACAAGGCTGGGCCCAGGATTCCTGGGGGGCTCGACCCCCAATCCTGCTGTGGTCACCTAGGACAGGGGCTAGGGTGTCCCCACTCCGGGCTACTCTCTCTGCCCTGGGCACTTCTCTGACCCACTAACAATTACATACAAGTTAAAGCAAATGCAAATTATTTAATTAACAATTAATGTTAAAAAGGATAAGGAAAAATGGGAAAGGTTAAAGGAAACACATCACCCCGCTCTGTGGCAGGGAACATCACAAACAGTGTCTCTGGAACATCAGGGCAGTTCACAGTCTGTTCCTTGTAAGTCCCAGGCCTCCTGCTCCGGCCCTGGCTGTGCTGCGGGGATGCTGGGGGTTGGACACTTGCTCTGGTAGTGGCCACACGCTCTCAGGCTCTAAGTAGTAGGACCCTTCTTCCCAGCGTCGCCCCTGCCCTGTCGGGGTTACGATCCAAGCCTGACCTGCAGAGCCCCTTGGCTGAGGCGTCTCCCTGTGCTGGGCCTGCTGCCCAGAGTCCCCCTCAGTTTCCCCAGCTGCTCACCACAACCAGCTCCGGATTGCTCCAGCCCCAGCTCCACCACTCTGTCTCTGCACTGCTGCTGCTCTGCCTCCAGCTCCCTGGGCTGCTTCTCTGGCCCCTCTGGCTCTGGTTGCTGCAGCTCTGCTCTTAGGACAGGTCTGCTCTGCAGGCTCCTTCTGTGACTCTGCTCCCAGCACTGACCTGCTTCCTGGGCTGCTTTTCTGGCCCCTCTGGCTCCGGTTGCTGCAGCTCTGCTCCCAGGGCAAGTCTGCTCTCCCTGGGCTGTGCCTCTGGCTTTGGGGCTACAGCTCTGCTCCAAGGACAGGGTCTCCTCTCTACGCTGCTTTTCTGGTCCCTCTGGATCTGGCCCAGCTCTGCTCCCCAGCTTAGCTTGGGCCCCTGCTTTCTTCTTAGCTCGGCCCCATTCTGTCTGACTCAGGCAATTCCAGCTCACAGGGAGGACGGGACCTCCCTGGCCTCCTGACTCTCTGATTAGCCTGCTTGCCCTGTCATTCAGGCTGACCTGGAGCATTGGCCTCTCCCCATTGTTCCTGGGGGCTGTCAGGCTGAGGGTCCTGATTCCCCATCGACCCTTCCCCCTTTTTAGTACTGGGAGTTAGCAACTAAAACACCCCCACTGAATGTTAGTAAGGGAGCAACAGTCCCTTTACATCTGCAATGAATCACTGGCTCCAAGGTGATACATTTCACACCAGATGTTCTTCTTTCTTCATTGCAGCTGTAGACTTTGACAATCAAGGCCTGTTTGCAGCCATTTTGAGATACGTCTTTCATCACAGTCAGAATCAAACGAGACAAAGCACAACTTAATCCCAGGACTAAGCTGCCTCACCAATATACAACTTTTGTAGCCCTGTTGAAACCAGAGACCAATGGCACATTCATGAAAAGGCCAGAACACATAGGGCTTGATTCTCATTGGCACAACGGACCCTTACACAGCTCTTTAAGGAGCCTTCAAGTGAGTGTAAATGTTTTTTGACCCACCCACAAGGCACTTGCTTCACTTACTGTGTCACAGTGGCCTAAAGGGGCTTCATGGAATTGAGATTCATGCCTAAACTGATCATTCTAGAAGAAGCAGAGAGTTTGGAAAGTATTAGAGGAAACAGTCATACAGTGTAACCGGGGAAATAGAGATATGGGGCAGATTTACCGAGGAGCTGAGCGCTCACGACTCCCAGGGGAGTCAAGGACGCTCTGCATTTCTGAAAACTATTGCCCATAAACTCAGCCAAAAATCTGTATCTTCCTTTACATTTCCTGGTCTTTCCATGTTCCAGATCTATTCCTCCTCAGCGAAACATGGCTAACCATTTCCATAGCCGTACCCATAGACCCATCGGTAAGGGTAAGGGTAACAGCATTTGTAGTGATGGCCCCAACCATATGGGTATGGCCTTTGGTAACACCATGGCCTACAGTAGCCGTAACCTCTGTAACCACGATAGCCCCCATAACAGCAGGGATTATAGTACAATTCGCCGATAATACTTTCGTCGAAAGACATCTTTCTGTGTTGGGGGTACACCTGAAACACAGCAGGGGAAAAAGTCAACATAATGCACGAGAGCCAATGGAATAAAGGATCAAAGCTCAGTTACTATTGTATTGGAGACCAAGGATAGAGAGCAGGCAAATGATGACCTACACCCACAGTTCCTGGCTACGTGTGGCCTCCCATTTTCTCTACTAGTCCTCTTCTTCCACTTACTCTTAACCTCCCTCTCAACTAAGCTCTTTGACCCTCTCAGTCCCTTTCTCTGAAAAATATTGACAGTAGACTAAACATATGATAGAGACCCTTTCTAGGAAAGAGATATTTACTCCCTTTGACAAAATGTTTATACAAAGCATGGCAGGAATAAAATTCATAATGTTCCTTGCCCTGTGTGCATTTTGCCACAGCATGCTAACCACTTCTCTCCTTGAGCAGATTATGGCGTTGCGGGTTGTCACGCTTGTGAGGCAGCAATACTTGCTAATGAATGAATGGACAATATTCTATTTTCAGTACAAAACTCAAAGGACCAGATTGTCAGCTGGGTTAAATCAGCTTAGTGACACTGACTTTAATGGAGCTATGCTAATTTACACCAGCCAAAATCTGCATCTAAATCTGCGAGTTGCACACATAACATAGGAATTGTCATACTAGATCAGACTGAAGGTCCATTGAAACAATTACACTGTCTCAAACAGTATTGAGTAGCAGCTACTTCCCAATGAAGTAGAACAACACTGAAATGGCCCTTTATGGAAGAAAGTGGAGGGGTTTCTTCCCAAAACCCCTCAATGAAAGCTGCGCTTTGAGATTATTCAGAGCTGCCAAAGGGATTCCAATTTCCTGTCTCCAGTTAAGAGTCATAGGAATGCTGTGTTGGAAACACGTATGTTCCTCTGCAAATCCCACACTTAATTTCTAAAACCTGAATCCACTAATGCCTGCAACTTAACAGTCTCAAAAAATTACAGAAAAACTCCTTAAAATTGCTAAGAATCACAGAGTCAACATACAAGATTTAGTCCTGAATTGAAGAGATTACGAATGTGCCACCTCAAAAGTTAGAGAGAAATTGATTCAAATCAGACTTACATAGGTCATCAAGGACAGTAAGTCAAGAGAAGTGGTTGGAAGAGCCCTGAGTGACGGGAGCTTTTATACACTTACTCAAACTGCCTGGAGGAACGGAGACACCATCTGTGCATCACGTCCTTATTAGTTACAAAACACATTTTATTAGACTGTTTGTTGTGACTCTTTTAATTGAGGTAAGTCTTTCCTCAGTCTTTATGTTCATTAGTCTATTCTCGACCTCACATGGTACAACGTGCAAACTACACTCTGCAGGTTTCTTTCCTATGTAAATTTACATGGGCATGCTACATTGCTGTATCATTCTCCTAACTTCATTGGGAAGTGGGAATGAATCTGAAGGAAATTCAGCGGTGGATCTGAGCATCAGTAGCATGTACAACAATCCAATCTGGTCTTTCAAATCCATGCTGATATTGGTTTGGGATATTCTGCCTTTAAGCACTGCAATTTCAGGGAGCCTGTACTCTGAATACTCTGCACATCCAGCAATAATGCATCCAATCTAATGCAACCTGAAATGAATGGTAGAGAATCATGGCAGAAGCACACCGTACTATTTGTTCCAGCGCTGCTCATTGACTGTGTTCGGGGTTAGTGGCACAGTGTTTTATAAAGGCCTGGACTTACAATCTTGAATCTATACCACCTCAGCAACCACATCTCCATCCATGAGCAGCTAAGAGAAGGGAGATCTTATGGGAAAGTGCGGCCAAGAGAGCCCAAGTGAAGCACGGGAAGATGAAGAAAAGGCATCACGGACCAAGCAAGAGACCTCTGTGGAATGAGTTTAGGAGAATGCATACTCTCACCACCTGGAGGTCATGTTTCCAGGTCTTTCTCTGGCAGGAATAGTTCCAGTAGTCAACAGAGCCGGAACGATTTACAGCTGGCTCAATAACTATACAATGGAATTTTATAGAAAAGAGAAACACCTAGCTGCTATAGATTGAAAATCGACACAGCTACAAATTCTGACGCGAGAAATCATGACCTGACTAAGGCCTAGAAATGAGAGCCACTGAAATACATTTTTGAACTGACTCTATTACTCAAACGTGGGCATCTTCTATGAACAAAACGTCAACAGTGTAATCATACAACATTTTGCATATATAGAACTTTAATGACTGTTTGTGAAGTGGTTGGTATCCTCAGTTACCACTTACCATCTGACACGAGTGTTCTTATCCTTATTGTCTATGCAAATAAACAGAGGCAAATAAACTGTGCAGAAGGTCACCCAAAGAGTCCGTTGCAGAGAAAGCAATAAAACCACATAGTCCGATTTTTCATGCCACACGCTACTCTCTGGGTTGAACATTAGTTGACCTCATTACGTGATGTTAATCAAGTGTTTTGTTAATAACATTTCGTGTTTTGGGCTTCCTCATATGCAATTTACATGACTCTAATGATTACGGCGACTCTATCGTATTCTTGTTTTGTTTGGCAAGCTTCTGGACAAATTCTCTTCCGATCTAAGCATAAACAAAGACCAACTAAATAATGTGCTGATCCCCTTCAGTTTTGCCTTCTTTGTACATGGAGATACTAATTTGCCAAAGGAATGATCAAGATGTAAATTACATAAATGTTCATTGGTGGCTTAAGATTATAAACTGCTATTTATAATTCAAATATTAAGTACTGAAGTGATAAGACACATGTCTCTTCCTGTGAAAAATCCGGCTGTTATTGTCAAACAAAATCTTAACTCCAGCCTCGTTTGCCTCAAAACATTTTTCCACCACCTCCAGCAACATGGACGCTTCACTTGTTCCACATTTTTTTTGCTGAGTATGTCAGTTACATAGTTGGTAATCGGTGGTGTAGGATAGTCAACTTGAAGTTAGAATTCCAATAGAAAGTTTCCTCACTCCCATGCAGAAGAATCAGAAGATGTTTCCTCCAGAAACTTGTCAAAACAAAACAAAAAAAGAACTCATGAATGCGTCTCTCTATGGCAGGGGTTCTCAAAAATTAAGACAGCACCACAGGAGGTCGGCCTGAAGCCTGATCCCGCCCAAGCACTGCTACCTGCGGTGTGGGGGCGGGGGCAAAGCGAAAGCCCCAGTGCCCCAGGCCACAGGGACAAAGCCGAAGCCCAAGGGCAGAGGCCTGTAAGCTTCGCCCCACCACCCAGGACTGAAGCCTTCTGGCTTTGGCTTCGGCTTTGGCCCTGGGCCTCAGCAAGTCTAAACCAGCTCTGGCGACCCTATTAAAATGGGGTCGCAACCCACTTTGGGGTCCTGACCACAGTTTGAGAACCACTGCTCTATGTATTACTCTCCTCTTTGTCATACGTTTAGAATTCAAAAATGTGAAGGGCCTGACAGGGTCCAGGCTCAATGGGAAGCACGTGTTTTCAAGACTAATCCGTCTAATTCTGTCTCTGCAACTCATTTCCTGTAAGACCTTATTCTCAATGTGCCTGTGTTTATCCACGTAGATAACAGGGACAATATCACTTGTCATGGATGTTCCACTTCCTTGACACACTGGATAGCAACCCTCTTCGCAAACACTCATTAAGGCTTTTGATGTCTAAAGTATTGAATTATGATGATAATGATAGTTTATTCCTGAAAGACACCCTTGTATTGAGTAACAGCGTCACTTTACAAGGAATTAATATCTAGACCACAGATTCTCAAACTTCATTGCACCATGACCCCCTTCTGACAAAAATTACTACATGACCCCAAGAGGAGGAACGGAAGCCTGAACCCACCCAAGCTCTGCTGCTCCAAGCAGGCGTGGGGGGAAGCCGTCAAAAGCAAAGATCAAGGGCTTCAGCCCTGGGCAGAGGACTTGCAACCGGTTGGTGGGGCTCAGGCTTCAGCCCTGGGCAGTGGGGCTAGGGTTTCGGCTTTGGCCCAGGGTCCCAACCAGGCTAAAATCAGCCCTGGCAACCCCATCAAAATGGGGGTGCGACCCACTTTGGGGTCCCAACCTTCTAAGGTGTTCAGAGCCTTAGAATCACAACAAGGCTTCTCATGCTGATTCCAGGAAACTTTCCAGAAAACCTTTTGTAGTGATAAACACCCATTTTTCATGATTTGTGTGTATAAAAACAAACACCTTCTGTAGTTTCCACAGTATGCATCCGATGAAGTGAGCTGTAGCTCACGAAATCTTATGCTCAGATAAATTGGTTAGTCTCTAAGGTGCCACAAGTACTCCTTTTCTTTTTGCAAATACAGACTAACATGGCTGTTACTCTGAAACCTTTCCATAGAGTGTATGTTACAATTTCAACATCATTCTCCTCATAGTAGACAAACATTCTGCTGGCTAGAAAGCTGGCTAGATTGACGGGCTCAACGGGTAGTTATCAATGGCTCCATGTCTAGTTGGCAGCCGGTATCAAGTGGAGTGCCCCAAGGGTCGGTTCTCGGGCCGGTTTTGTTCAATATCTTCATAAATGATCTGGAGGATGGTGTGGATTGAACCCTCAGCAAGTTTGCAGATGACACTAAACTGGGAGGAGAGGTAGATACGCTGGAGGGTAGGGATAGGATATAGAGGGACCTAGATAAATTGGAGGATTGGGCCAAAAGAAATCTGATGAGGTTCAACAAGGACAAGTGCCGAGTCCTGCACTTAGGACGGAAGAATCCCATGCACCGCTACAGACTAGGGACCGAATGGCTCGGCACCAGTTCTGCAGAAAAGGACCTAGGGGTTACAGTGGACGAGAAGCTGGATATGAGTCAACAGTGTGCCCTTGTTGCCAAGAAGGCCAATGGCATTTTGGGATGTATAAGTAGGGGCATTGCCAACAGATCGAGGGACGTGATCCTTCCCCTCTATTGAACGCTGGTGAGGCCTCATCTGGAGTACTGTGTCCAGTTTGGGGCCCCACCCTACAAGAAGGATGTGGAAAAATTGGAAAGAGTCCAGCGGAGGGAAACAAAAATGATTAGGGGACTGGAACACATGAGTTAAGAGGAGAGGCTGAGGGAACTGGGATGTTTAGTCTACGGAAGAGAAGAATGAGGGGGGATTTGATAGCTGCTTTCAACTACCTGAAAGCGGGTTCCAAAGAGGATGGCTCTGGACTGTTCTCAGTGGTAGCAGATGACAGAACAAGGAGTAATGGTCTCAAGTTGCAGTGGGGGAGATTTAGGTTGGATATTAAGAAAAACTTTTTCACTAGGAGGGTGGTGAAACACTGGAATGCGTTACCTAAGGAATTGGTGGAATCTCCTTCCTTAGAAGTTTTTAAGGTCAGGCTTGACAAAGCCCTGGCTGGGATGATTTAATTGGGGATCGGTCCTGCTTTGAGCAGGGGGTTGGACTAGATGACCTCCCGTACAACCCTGATATTCTATGATTCTAAGCTCAGGGTCTTCCAGCATGCCTTAAACTGATCAGATTTTAAATAAGTCTGATCTCAGCCCATAGCCTTAGCTAAGAAAGACACATCTCCATCTTTCCTGTCTGTCATCTGAGACTTTATCCGCTGCTTTTTCATGCAAGACAACAATTGTGTTTGGCTGTTATTGGATGCAGATCATGTGACTGATGCCAGAGACGTTCCAAGGTTTATCTCAAAGACTTTATCAAACATAACTTGTTTTCAACCACCACCAACCCTCACCTCAAACCAAGAGCAGCCCTGCAAGAGGAAGCCATGGTGATCACCCTCATCCCATAACACTGGTGCCATAACTTATTGAATTTTTAATTAATCTGAGGGAAAACACGCCCCTAAGCAGAGGGTCAGCACAAAGGCCGGTGCAAATCTCAGGTCCCTGTTACGATCTTTTTTGGAACTGTAAGTGGGACTTCAGTGGTTCATAGGTCTTAAACTGTCCATCTGACAGAGGGAAATTTCAAGCCACAGGGCCTCAATGTGCCGTCCTCCTTGGAAATTCCATGGGGGGAACTGCCCTTGGCCCCCAGTACATACCAACACATATCAGGGTCGCTTTAAAGGATCAAATTGGAGTCCTCTATGTGACAGGAGATTGTGCAACAGATACAGCTCTTAATAACCTCCCAATTCATTCCCACAGTAACTATGGTGGAAGCACTAGAAGGACACCAGAAATGAATTTGTCTCAGAAAACTTTTAAGATGAAGGAAACCTGCAGTGTGTCATATGCATGCCAAACCATGTGAGGTAGAAAACAACAATCCTGAAGATTGAAGCAACCAATTATATCCACTGAAGGAGTGACGTGCACAGCAAAATGTTTTTCTAACTAATTAAGACCTCAAGCAAAAGGGTGTCTCAGATTCTCCAGGCCATCTAACAACCTGTATAAAAGCCCTCGCAACTCAGGGTTCTTTAACCACTTCTCTTGACGTCTCCTCCTCAGTGGGCTGGGTAAGTGCGATTTCACTGAATCTCTCCATACCTATCCAGATGTCTCGTTAGTGCTCATTTCTATTTTGCATATAGACTCCAATTACTGTCTATCTTACGGGAGTTTCCACGAAAAAATCTTGATTATTAAGTTGCAGGCATTGGTGGATTCATGGTATAAAGCGAGGGTGGCAATTTTTTGCAGAACTACATAGGCATTTGGGACACAAGTTCAGGTTTATTTTCATAAAGAAACAGGCATTCGAATCCCTTTGGCAGCTTTGAAAAAGCTCATAAACCACTTTTAATTCAACAGCAGCTCAAGCAGTTTGCTACATTAGATGGATCTCTGCTCTGAACCAGTACGGCAATTTCTCTGTTCTTATGTGCTCTGCTAGCAATGATAGGTGCAGATCCCCAGCTGGTGTAAGTTAGCTTAGCACCATTCATCTCCGTTGAACAGTGGCGATTTCCGCTGGCTCGGGCTCTGGTCCTTAATCTTTTGTACTGACGAAGAATATTTTTCATACATACATGGTCAAGTATTGCTGACTCAAGCTTCAGAAGCCAAAGTACCACGCGCTCTCTCTTTCTACGTGGCCCCCATTTCAATGGGAACTGAGCTTTGACCCGTTTATTCCACTGGCTCTAAGGCATTATGGTGACTCTTTTCCTTTCTGTGTGTTTCAGGTTTACTTCCAACGCACGGAGATGTTGTTCCACCACCAAAAAAAGATTTGCAAACCTTGGTGCTGTAAACCGCACCAAAAGATTTGTAAACCTTGGTTCTGTAAACCGTGGGGTTATGGGGACTCAAGCGGTTACGGAGGCGATGATGGACACTGGCCGCCATGCTGCTGGAAAAAGCCATTCAAGTGCTGCTACCCCTGCCCCTACCCCTGCTTCTACCCTCACCCCTATCCCTGCGGCCCAACAGACCTGTATCCATGTTTCGCTGAGGAGGAATAGCCATGGAACAAGGAACAACCAGCAAACGAAAAGCAAGATACCGATTCACGGCTGAGCTCATGGACAATGGCTTTGGGAAATGCTGAGTGCCCACAACTCCCAAGGGAGCTGTGAGTTCTCAGCACTGCAGGAAACCTGCACCAGATTTCTATTTGCCAGGGGACACTTTAGCACAGTTTCCTCTAATACCGCCATACTCTCTCCTTTACTCTAGCTATCTGACGGCCCGAATCTCAGCTCCATCATGGCCCCTTTCGGCCTCTCTGACAGTGTCAATGCAGCAGGGGCCTGTGAGTTCATACAAATGATATTTACACTCACTCAAAGGCTCTTTACAAACCAACGTCCTGGGACGTAAGTGTCAATGAGAATTAGGGCCTATGTTTTCTAGCCTTTCCATAAATATGTACCATTTGTTTCCAGTTTCAACACTGCTACAGAAGATGTATAACAGAGAAAGAACTTAGTCCTCTCCTGATATTGTGCTTTGTCTAATTAGACTGGGGCTGGGATAACACAATTAACTGAAAATGGCTGCAAACAGGATTTGATTGTCAAACTCTACAGCGGCACCAAAGAAAGAAGAACATCTGATGGGAAATGCATCACCTGGGAGCAGTTCATTTGTTGTAATCCTGGAAAACCTGGCAATGTATTTTCTACTCTGCATTCTGTCTGTTCCTATGTAATCCTATTATATTAGCATTAAAGTGATTCTGAAACATGATAGCAATCCTCTGGTTTCCGTTCTGGTCCATTCCTCATTTTACAAACATCTATGAGTTAGATGCCAAATACTTTGTAAATGTGGGTAACAATTCACTCCTGCGCAGGGAACCAATGCCTGGGCACTGCTTCTGAACAACTGACTGATGCATAAACACTGACTCATTACTCCTCAGACCTCCTCTGCGACACAACTCTCTGCTTTTGTTAACTTCCACAGCTAGGGAAACTGAGGCACAGAGGCAGCCAGGGATTTGCTCACAGCTGCGGGAAGTGATTTGCTCAAGTTCACACAGTCAGGCCCTGGCAAAACCGGGATTAAAACTCACAATTTCCAGACTCCCAGCCTTTCTGATTATTTCCTCAGACTCTGTTACCCCTCCATGGAAACCCCCTCATGTCTTGCTGGTGTGATGACTTACAGCTCTCTGGCCGTACATGTGATTTAAAGATAATATACCTTTGCCCTCTAATATGGGACCCATAATATGGCCACATTCTTTGAAATACAGAAACACAAGACTTTCCACTTTGACCCAATCAATGACCCAGCTAGTCCAGGTTTCAGAGTAGCAGCCGTGTCAGTCTGTATCCGTAAAAAGAAAAGGAGGACTTGTGGCACCTTAGAAACTAACACATTTATTAGAGCATAAGCTTTTGTGAGCTACAGCTCACTTCATCGGCTCTGACAGTGACCAACAACAGCTGCTTCAGAGGAAGGCTCAAGAAACTCTGCAGAAGGCAGTTGTGGGATAACCTGCCCATAGGAGAAGTTTCTGACTCATTTCTATTAATTACTCAGACCTATTCTTCATTATTGGCTAATGCCCTGAGGCAGGAAAGTTTATATCCCTGCCAAACAGAATGGAATAAGTCCATCTCAATCTACCACTGCTCGAGGGTACGGCACACACCATTGTGCCTGGATTGCCCAGGGTACGCACCAGCTTCTCACTCTCCTTCTCCTGCCTGCTAACGTGGCTCTCCAGTCAGGTCACCAACTTTTCTCCACCCCTTCTGTGGTCCCGATTGTCCCACACTACAAGTCCAAGAACTGTCTACCCCTTTAAGGGTCCCCTGGAGCTCACAAACAGAACAGACTCCCTGCTCCCCCTAGCAACTCTTCACCCCTGGAAGAAGGGCAATACCAGGCCTTTGAACCACGCTAGCTTTCAAAATAGCTCTTCCAGAGGTAAGTTTGCATAGACTTTTGTTCTGCCCTGGGGTAAATTTCGCTTTATCGGGATTACAAAATCATCTCTCAATACACCTCCCTTATTAGGGTGATCATGAAAGCAGAACCATACACTTCTGTTAATTGTAGCATTGCTCATTGTTTGAATTGAAGGTTGGTGGCACAGGGCTTTCTAAGGGTTTGGAGTTACAACCTCAGCACTCACATCTCCATCCATGAGCACCTAAGAGAACTGAGGTCGTCTGAGAAAATGCAGATGATGTAGCCCACAAGAAGCACAGGAGAGATGGAGAAAAACCAGGACACGGACATGGGATGATATTACACCAATTCAGCCTCCGGCCAGCCATAGGATTCTGCATCATGAGATCAGTCTTCTGGTTTCGTTTCTGCTGCATTCCTCAGTTAGCCGCCTCTGTGAGTTAGGTGCCTAAACACTTGGTAAATCTGGCCTTGTCGGTAACAATTCACTCCTGCGCAGGGACCCAGTGCCTGGGCACTACTTAAGTCCCAAGGAGCCCTTGGTTAGAAGAGAATCAGGTCCGGCAAGAGGCTGTAAATCAGAGGAGGTATTACCCTGTGGTTCCCCTGCTAGTACCAACTAACGCCAGTCGGGTGTTCGGTAACCCTTCTCTTTGGAACAGCTCGGCCTTTTCAGTCATGGTTTAATGCCTGACTTCATTGGGAAGTGGGAATGAATCTGAAGGAAATTCAGCGGTGGATCTGAGCATCAGTAGCATGTACAACAATCCAGTCTGGTCTATCAAATCCATGCTGATGTTGGTTTGGGATATTCTGCCTTTAAGCACTGCAATTTCAGGGAGCCTGTACTCTGAATACTCTGCACATCCACCCATAATGCATCCAATCTAATGCAACCTGAAATGAATGGTAGAGAATCATGGCAGAAGCACACCGTACTATTTGTTCCAGCGCTGCTCATTGACTGTGTTCGGGGTTAGTGGCACAGTGTTTTATAAAGGCCTGGACTTACAATCTTGAATCTATACCACCTCAGCAACCACATCTCCATCCATGAGCAGCTAAGAGAAGGGAGATCTTATGGGAAAGTGCGGCCAAGAGAGCCCAAGTGAAGCACGGGAAGATGAAGAAAAGGCATCACGGACCAAGCAAGAGACCTCTGTGGAATGAGTTTAGGAGAATGCATACTCTCACCACCTGGAGGTCATGTTTCCAGGTCTTTCTCTGGCGGGAATAGTTCCAGTAGTCAACAGAGCCGGAACGATTTACAGCTGGCTCAATAACTATACCATGGAATTTTATAGAAAAGAGAAAAGGTGTACTTGTGGCACCTTAGAGACTAACCAATTTATTTGAGCATGAGCTTTCGTGAGCTACAGCTCACTTCATCGGATGCATACCGTGGAAACTGCAGCAGACTTTATATATACACAGAGAATATGAACCAATACCTCCTCCACCCCACTGTCCTGCTGGTAATAGCTTATCTAAAGTGATCATCAGGTTAGGCCATTTCCAGCACAAATCCAGGTTTTCTCACCCTCCACCCCCCAACACAAATTCACTCTCCTGCTGGTGATAGCCCATCCAAAGTGACAACTCTTTACACAATGTGCATGATAATCAAGTTGGGCCATTTCCTGCACAAATCCAGGTTCTCTCACTCCCTCACCCCCCTCCAAAAACCCACCCCCATACACACACAAACTCACTCTCCTGCTGGTAATAGCTCATCCAAACTGACCACTCCCCAAGTTTAAATCCAAGTTAAACCACAACATCTGGGGGCGGGTAGGAAAAAACAAGAGGAAATAGGCTACCTTGCATAATGACTTAGCCACTCCCAGTCTCTATTTATAGAGTATTTATTTATAGAGACTGGGAGTGGCTAAGTCATTATGCAAGGTAGCCTATTTCCTCTTGTTTTTTCCTACCCCCCCCCCCAGATGTTCTGGTTTAACTTGGATTTAAACTTGGAGAGTGGTCAGTTTGGATGAGCTATTACCAGCAGGAGAGTGAGTTTGTGTGTGTATGGGGGTGGGTTGTTGGAGGGGGGTGAGGGAGTGAGAGAACCTGGATTTGTGCAGGAAATGGCCCAACTTGATTATCATGCACATTGTGTAAAGAGTTGTCACTTTGGATGGGCTATCACCAGCAGGAGAGTGAATTTGTGTGGGGGGGTGGAGGGTGAGAAAACCTGGATTTGTGCTGGAAATGGCCTAACCTGATGATCACTTTAGATAAGCTATTACCAGCAGGACAGTGGGGTGGGAGGAGGTATTGTTTCATATTCTCTGTGTATATATAAAGTCTGCTGCAGTTTCCACGGTATGCATCCGATGAAGTGAGCTGTAGCTCACGAAAGCTCATGCTCAAATAAATTGGTTAGTCTCTAAGGTGCCACAAGTACTCCTTTTCTTTTTGCGAATACAGACTAACACGGCTGTTACTCTGAAACCTGTCATAGAAAAGAGAAACACCTAGCTGCTATAGAATGAAAATCGACACAGCTACAAATTCTGAAGCGAGAAATCATGACCTGACTAAGGCCTAGAAATGAGAGCCACTGAAATACATTTTTGAAGTGACTCTATTACTCAAACATGGGCATCTTCTATGAACAAAACATCAACATTGTAATCATACAACATTTTGCATATATAGAACTTTAATGACTGTTTGTGAAGTGGTTGGTATCCTCAGTTACCACTTACCATCTGACACGAGTGTTCTTATCCTTATTGTCTATGCAAATAAACAGAGGCAAATGAACTGTGCAGGAGGTCACCCAAAGAGTCCGTTGCAGAGACAGCAATAAAATCACATAGTCCGATTTCTCATGCCACACGCTACTCTCTGGGTTGAACATTAGTTGACCTCATTACGTGACGTTAATCAAGTGTTTTGTTAATAACATTTCGTGTTTTGGGCTTCCTCATATGCAATTTACATGACTCTAATGAATACGGCGACTCTATCGTATTCTTGTTTTGTTTGGCAAGCTTCTGGACAAATTCTCTTCCGATCTAAGCATAAACAAAGACCAACTAAATAATGTGCTGATCCCCTTCAGTTTTGCCTTCTTTGTACATGGAGATACTAATTTGCCAAAGGAATGATCAGACTGTAAATTACATAAATGTTCGTTGGTGGCTTAAGATTATAAACTGCTATTTATAAATCAAATATTAAGTACTGAAGTGATAAGACACATGTCTCTTCCTGTGAAAAATCCGGCTGTTATTGTCAAACAAAATCTTAACTCCAGCCTCGTTTGCCTCAAAACATTTTTCCACCACCTCCAGCAACATGGACCCTTCACTTGTTCCACATTTTTTTTGCTGAGTATGTCAGTTACATAGTTCGTAAGAGGCGGTGTAGGTTAGTCAACTTGAAGTTAGAATTCCAATAGAAAGTTTCCTCACTCCCATGCAGAAGAATCAGAAGATGTTTCCTCCAGAAACTTGTCAAAACAAAACAAAAAAAGAACTCATGAATGCGTCTCTCTATGGCAGGGGTTCTCAAAAATTAAGACAGCACCACAGGAGGTCGGCCTGAAGCCTGATCCCGCCCAAGCACTGCTACCTGCGGTGTGGGGGCGGGGGCAAAGCGAAAGCCCCACTGCCCCAGGCCACAGGGACAAAGCCGAAGCCCAAGGGCAGAGGCCTGTAAGCTTAGCCCCACCACCCAGGACTGAAGCCTTCTGGCTTTGGCTTCGGCTTTGGCCCTGGGCCTCAGCAAGTCGCAACCCACTTTGGGGTCCTGACCCACAGTTTGAGAACCACTGCTCTATGTATTACTCTCCTCTTTGTCATACATTTAGAATTCAAAAATGTGAAGGGCCTGACAGGGTCCAGGCTCAATGGGAAGCACGTGTTTTCAAGACTAATCCGTCTAATTCTATCTCTGCAACTCATTTCCTGTAAGACCTTATTCTCAATGTGCCTGTGTTTATCCACGTAGATAACAGGGACAATATCACTTGTCATGGATGTTCCACTTCCTTGACACACTGGATTGCAACCCTCTTCGCAAACACTCATTAAGGCTTTTGATGTCTAAAGTATTGAATTATGATGATAATGATAGTTTATTCCTGAAAGACACCCTTGTATTGAGTAACAGCGTCACTTTACAAGGAATTAATATCTAGACCACAGATTCTCAAACTTCATTGCACCATGAACCCCTTCTGACAAAAATTACCACATGACCCCAAGAGGAGGAACGGAAGCCTGAACCCACCCAAGCCCTGCTGCTCCAAGCAGGCGTGGGGGGAAGCGGTCAAAACCAAAGATTAAGGGCTTCAGCCCTCGGCAGAGGGTTTGCAACCGGTTGGTGGGGCTCAGGCTTCAGCCCTGGGCAGTGGGGCGAGGGTTTCGGCTTTGGCCCCGGGTCCCAACCAGGCTAAAATCAGCCCTGGCAACCCCATCAAAATGGGGTTGCGACCCACTTTGGGGTCCCAACCTTCTAAGGTGTTCAGAGCCTTAGAATCACAACAAGGCTTCTCATGCTGATTCCAGGAAACTTTCCAGAAAACCTTTTGTAGTGATAAACACCCATTTTTCATGATTTGTGTGTATAAAAACAAACACCTTCTGTAGTTTCCACAGTATGCATCCGATGAAGTGAGCTGTAGCTCACGAAATCTTATGCTCAAATAAATTGGTTAGTCTCTAAGTTGCCACAAGTACTCCTTTTCTGTTTGTGAATACAGACTAACACGGCTGTTACTCTGAAACCTTTCCATAGAGTGTATGTTACAATTTCAACATCATTCTCCTCATAGTAGACAAACATTCTGCTGGCTAGAAAGCTGGCTAGATTGACAGGCTCAACGGGTAGTTATCAATGGCTCCATGTCTAGTTGGCAGCCGGTATCAAGTGGAGTGCCCCAAGGGTCGGTTCTCGGGCCGGTTTTGTTCAATATCTTCATAAATGATCTGGAGGATGGTGTGGATTGAACCCTCAGCAAGTTTGCAGATGACACTAAACTGGGAGGAGAGGTAGATACGCTGGAGGGTAGGGATAGGATATAGAGGGACCTAGATAAATTGGAGGATTGGGCCAAAAGAAATCTGATGAGGTTCAACAAGGACAAGTGCCGAGTCCTGCACTTAGGACGGAAGAATCCCATGCACCGCTACAGACTAGGGACCGAATGGCTCGGCAGCAGTTCTGCAGAAACGGACCTAGGGGTTACAGTGGACGAAAAGCTGGATATGAGTCAACAGTGTGCCCTTGTTGCCAAGAAGGCCAATGGCATTTTGGGATGTATAAGTAGGGGCATTGCCAACAGATCGAGGGACGTGATCCTTCCCCTCTATTGAACGCTGGTGAGGCCTCATCTGGAGTACTGTGTCCAGTTTGGGGCCCCACCCTACAAGAAGGTTGTGGAAAAATTGGAAAGAGTCCAGCGGAGGGAAACAAAAATGATTAGGGGACTGGAACACATGAGTTAAGAGGAGAGGCTGAGGGAACTGGGATGTTTAGTCTGGGGAAGAGAAGAATGAGGGGGGATTTGATAGCTGCTTTCAACTACCTGAAAGCGGGTTCCAAAGAGGATGGCTCTAGACTGTTCTCAGTGGTAGCAGATGACAGAACAAGGAGTAATGGTCTCAAGTTGCAGTGGGGGAGATTTAGGTTGGATATTAAGAAAAACTTTTTCACTAGGAGGGTGGTGAAACACTGGAATGCGTTACCTAAGGAATTGGTGGAATCTCCTTCCTTAGAAGTTTTTAAGGTCAGGCTTGACAAAGCCCTGGCTGGGATGATTTAATTGGGGATCGGTCCTGCTTTGAGCAGGGGGTTGGACTAGATGACCTCCTGAGGTCCCGTACAACCCTGATATTCTATGATTCTAAGCTCAGGGTCTTCCAGCATGCCTTAAACTGATCAGATTTTAAATAAGTCTGATCTCAGCCCATAGCCTTAGCTAAGAAAGACACATCTCCATCTTTCCTGTCTGTCATCTGAGACTTTATCCGCTGCTTTTTCATGCAAGACAACAATTGTGTTTGGCTGTTATTGGATGCAGATCATGTGACTGATGCCAGAAACGTTCCAAGGTTTATCTCAAAGCCTTTATCAAACATAACTTGTTTTCACCCACCACCACCGCTCACCTCAAACCAAGAGCAGCCCTGCAAGAGGAAGCACAGTGAGCTTCTGCCATGGTGATCACCCTCATCCCACAGCACTGGTGCCACAACTAATTGAATTTTTAATTAATCTGAGGGAAAACATGCCCCTAAGCAGAGGGTCAGCACAAAGGCCGGTGCAAATCTCAGGTCCCTGTTACGATCTTTTTTGGAACTGTAAGTGGGACTTCAGTGGTTCATAGGTCTTAAACTGTCCATCTGACCGAGGGAAATTTCAAGCCACAGGGCCTCAATGTGCCGTCCTCCTTGGAAATTCCATGGGGGGAACTGCCCTTGGCCCCCAGTACATACCAACACATATCAGGGTCGCTTTAAAGGATCAAATTGGAGTCCTCTATGTGACAGGAGATTGTGCAACAGATACAGCTCTTAATAACCTCCCAATTCATTCCCACAGTAACTATGGTGGAAGCACTAGAAGGACACCAGAAATGAATTTGTCTCAGAAAACTTTTAAGATGAAGGAAACCTGCAGTGTGTCATATGCATGCCAAACCATGTGAGGTAGAAAACAACAATCCTGAAGATTGAAGCAACCAATTATATCCACTGAAGGAGTGACGTGCACAGCAAAATGTTTTTCTAACTAATTAAGACCTCAAGCAAAAGGGTGTCTCAGATTCTCCAGGCCATCTAACAACCTGTATAAAAGCCCTCGCAACTCAGGGTTCTTTAACCACTTCTCTTGACGTCTCCTCCTCAGTGGGCTGGGTAAGTGCGATTTCACTGAATCTCTCCATACCTATCCAGATGTCTCGTTAGTGCTCATTTCTATTTTGCATATAGACTCCAATTACTGTCTATCTTACGGGAGTTTCCACGAAAAAATCTTGATTATTAAGTTGCAGGCATTGGTGGATTCATGGTATAAAGCGAGGGTGGCAATTTTTTGCAGAACTACATAGGCATTTGGGACACAAGTTCAGGTTTATTTTCATAAAGAAACAGGCATTCGAATCCCTTTGGCAGCTTTGAAAAAGCTCATAAACCACTTTTAATTCAACAGCAGCTCAAGCAGTTTGCTACATTAGATGGATCTCTGCTCTGAACCAGTACGGCAATTTCTCTGTTTTTATGTGCTCTGCTAGCAATGATAGGTGCAGATCCCCAGCTGGTGTAAGTTAGCTTAGCACCATTCATCTCCGTTGAACAGTGGCGATTTCCGCAGGCTCGGGCTCTGGTCCTTAATCTTTTGTACTGACGAAGAATATTTTTCATACATACATGGTCAAGTATTGCTGACTCAAGCTTCAGAAGCCAAAGTACCACGCGCTCTCTCTTTCTACGTGGCCCCCATTTCAATGGGAACTGAGCTTTGACCCGTTTATTCCACTGGCTCTAAGGCATTATGGTGACTCTTTTCCTTTCTGTGTGTTTCAGGTTTACTTCCAACGCACGGAGATGTTGTTCCACCACCAAAAAAAGATTTGCAAACCTTGGTGCTGTAAACCGCACCAAAAGATTTGTAAACCTTGGTTCTGTAAACCGTGGGGTTATGGGGACTCAAGCGGTTACGGAGGCGATGATGGACACTGGCCGCCATGCTGCTGGAAAAAGCCATTCAAGTGCTGCTACCCCTGCCCCTACCCCTGCTTCTACCCTCACCCCTATCCCTGCGGCCCAACAGACCTGTATCCATGTTTCGCTGAGGAGGAATAGCCATGGAACAAGGAACAACCAGCAAACGAAAAGCAAGATACCGATTCACGGCTGAGCTCATGGACAATGGCTTTGGGAAATGCTGAGTGCCCACAACTCCCAAGGGAGCTGTGAGTTCTCAGCACTGCAGGAAACCTGCACCAGATTTCTATTTGCCAGGGAACACTTTAGCACAGTTTCCTCTAATACCGCCATACTCTCTCCTTTACTCTAGCTATCTGACGGCCCGAATCTCAGCTCCATCATGGCCCCTTTCGGCCTCTCTGACAGTGTCAATGCAGCAGGGGCCTGTGAGTTCATACAAATGATATTTACACTCACTCAAAGGCTCTTTACAAACCAACGTCCTGGGACGTAAGTGTCAATGAGAATTAGGGCCTATGTTTTCTAGCCTTTCCATAAATATGTACCATTTGTTTCCAGTTTCAACACTGCTACAGAAGATGTATAACAGAGAAAGAACTTAGTCCTCTCCTGATATTGTGCTTTGTCTAATTAGACTGGGGCTGGGATAACACAATTAACTGAAAATGGCTGCAAACAGGATTTGATTGTCAAACTCTACAGCGGCACCAAAGAAAGAAGAACATCTGATGGGAAATGCATCACCTGGGAGCAGTTCATTTGTTGTAATCCTGGAAAACCTGGCAATGTATTTTCTACTCTGCATTCTGTCTGTTCCTATGTAATCCTATTATATTAGCATTAAAGTGATTCTGAAACATGATAGCAATCCTCTGGTTTCCGTTCTGGTCCATTCCTCATTTTACAAACATCTATGAGTTAGATGCCAAATACTTTGTAAATGTGGGTAACAATTCACTCCTGCGCAGGGAACCAATGCCTGGGCACTGCTTCTGAACAACTGACTGATGCATAAACACTGACTCATTACTCCTTCCTCAGACCTCCTCTGCGACACAACTCTCTGCTTTTGTTAACTTCCATGGCTAGGGAAACTGAGGCACAGAGGCAGCCAGGGATTTGCTCACAGCTGCGGGAAGTGATTTGCTCAAGTTCACACAGTCAGGCCCTGGCAAAACCGGGATTAAAACTCGCAATTTCCAGACTCCCAGCCTTTCTGATTATTTCCTCAGACTCTGTTACCCCTCCATGGAAACCCCCTCATGTCTTGCTGGTGTGATGACTTACAGCTCTCCGGCCGTACATGTGATTTAAAGATAATATACCTTTGCCCTCTAATATGGGACCCGTAATATGGCCACATTCTTTGAAATACAGAAACACAAGACTTTCCACTTTGACCCAATCAATGACCCAGCTAGTCCAGGTTTCAGAGTAGCAGCCGTGTCAGTCTGTATCCGTAAAAAGAAAAGGAGGACTTGTGGCACCTTAGAAACTAACACATTTATTAGAGCATAAGCTTTTGTGAGCTACAGCTCACTTCATCAGCTCTGACAGTGACCAACAACAGCTGCTTCAGAGGAAGGCTCAAGAAACTCTGCAGAAGGCAGTTGTGGGATAACCTGCCCATAGGAGAAGTTTCTGACTCATTTCTATTAATTACTCAGACCTATTCTTCATTATTGGCTAATGCCCTGAGGCAGGAAAGTTTATATCCCTGCCAAACAGAATGGAATAAGTCCATCTCAATCTACCACTGCTCGAGGGTACGGCACACACCATTGTGCCTGGATTGCCCAGGGTACGCACCAGCTTCTCACTCTCCTTCTCCTGCCTGCTAACGTGGCTCTCCAGTCGGGTCACCAACTTTTCTCCACCCCTTCTGTGGTCCCGATTGTCCCACACTACAAGTCCAAGAACTGTCTACCCCTTTAAGGGTCCCCTGGAGCTCACAAACAGAACAGACTCCCTGCTCCCCCTAGCAACTCTTCACCCCTGGAAGAAGGGCAATACCAGGCCTTTGAACCACGCTAGCTTTCAAAATAGCTCTTCCAGAGGTAAGTTTGCATAGACTTTTGTTCTGCCCTGGGGTAAATTTCACTTTATTGGGATTACAAAATCATCTCTCAATACACCTCCCTTATTAGGGTGATCATCAAAGCAGAACCATACACTTCTGTTAATTGTAGCATTGCTCATTGTTTGAATTGAAGGTTGGTGGCACAGGGCTTTCTAAGGGTTTGGAGTTACAACCTCAGCACTCACATCTCCATCCATGAGCACCTAAGAGAACTGAGGTCATCTGAGAAAATGCAGATGATGTAGCCCACAAGAAGCACAGGAGAGATGGAGAAAAACCAGGACACGGACATGGGATGATATTACACCAATTCAGCCTCCGGCCAGCCATAGGATTCTGCATCATGAGATCAGTCTTCTGGTTTCGTTTCTGCTGCATTCCTCAGTTAGCCGCCTCTGTGAGTTAGGTGCCTAAACGCTTGGTAACTCTGGCCTTGTCGGTAACAATTCACTCCTGCGCAGGGACCCAGTGTCTGGGCACTACTTAAGTCCCAAGGAGCCCTTGGTTAGAAGAGAATCAGGTCCGGCAAGAGGCTGTAAATCAGAGGAGGTATTACCCTGTGGTTCCCCTGCTAGTACCAACTAATGCCAGTCGGGTGTTCGGTAACCCTTCTCTTTGGAACAGCTCGACCTTTTCAGTCATGGTTTAATGCCTGACTTCATTGGGAAGTAGGAATGAATCTGAAGGAAATTCAGCAGTGGATCTGAGCATCAGTAGCATGTACAACAATCCAGTCTGGTCTTTCAAATCCATGCTGATGTTGGTTTGGGATATTCTGCCTTTAAGCACTGCAATTTCAGGGAGCCTGTACTCTGAATATTCTGCACATCCACCCATAATGCATCCAATCTAATGCAACCTGAAATGAATGGTAGAGAATCATGGCAGAAGCACACCGTACTATTTGTTCCAGCGCTGCTCATTGACTGTGTTCGGGGTTAGTGGCACAGTGTTTTATAAAGACCTGGACTTACAATCTTGAATCTATACCACCTCAGCAACCACATCTCCATCCATGAGCAGCTAAGAGAAGGGAGATCTTATGGGAAAGTGCGGCCAAGAGAGCCCAAGTGAAGCACGGGAAGATGAAGAAAAGGCATCACGGACCCAGCAAGAGACCTCTGTGGAATGAGTTTAGGAGAATGCATACTCTCACCACCTGGAGGTCATGTTTCCAGGTCTTTCTCTGGCGGGAATAGTTCCAGTAGTCAACAGAGCCGGAACGATTTACAGCTGGCTCAATAACTATACAATGGAATTTTATAGAAAAGAGAAACACCTAGCTGCTATAGAATGAAAATCGACACAGCTACAAATTCTGAAGCGAGAAATCATGACCTGACTAAGGCCTAGAAATGAGAGCCACTGAAATACATTTTTGAACTGACTCTATTACTCAAACGTGGGCATCTTCTATGAACAAAACATCAACAGTGTAATCATACAACATTTTGCATATATAGAACTTTAATGACTGTTTGTGAAGTGGTTGGTATCCTCAGTTACCACTTACCATCTGACACGAGTGTTCTTATCCTTATTGTCTATGCAAATAAACAGAGGCAAATAAACTGTGCAGAAGGTCACCCAAAGAGTCCGTTGCAGAGAAAGCAATAAAACCACATAGTCCGATTTTTCATGCCACACGCTACTCTCTGGGTTGAACATTAGTTGACCTCATTACGTGACGTTAATCAAGTGTTTTGTTAATAACATTTCGTGTTTTGGGCTTCCTCATATGCAATTTACATGACTCTAATGATTACGGCGACTCTATCGTATTCTTGTTTTGTTTGGCAAGCTTCTGGACAAATTCTCTTCTGATATAAGCATAAACAAAGACCAACTAAATAATGTGCTGATCCCCTTCAGTTTTGCCTTCTTTGTACATGGAGATACTAATTTGCCAAAGGAATGATCAAGATGTAAATTACATAAATGTTCATTGGTGGCTTAAGATTATAAACTGCTATTTATAATTCAAATATTAAGTACTGAAGTGATAAGACATGTCTCTTCCTGTGAAAAATCCGGCTGTTATTGTCAAACAAAATCTTAACTCCAGCCTCGTTTGCCTCAAAACATTTTTTCACCACCTCCAGCAACATGGACCCTTCACTTGTTCCACATTTTTTTTGCTGAGTATGTCAGTTACATAGTTCGTAAGAGGCGGTGTAGGTTAGTCAACTTGAAGTTAGAATTCCAATAGAAAGTTTCCTCACTCCCATGCAGAAGAATCAGAAGATGTTTCCTCCAGAAACTTGTCAAAACAAAACAAAAAAAGAACTCATGAATGCGTCTCTCTATGGCAGGGGTTCTCAAAAATTAAGACAGCACCACAGGAGGTCGGCCTGAAGCCTGATCCCGCCCAAGCACTGCTACCTGCGGTGTGGGGGCGGGGGCAAAGCGAAAGCCCCACTGCCCCAGGCCACAGGGACAAAGCCGAAGCCCAAGGGCAGAGGCCTGTAAGCTTAGCCCCACCACCCAGGACTGAAGCCTTCTGGCTTTGGCTTCGGCTTTGGCCCTGGGCCTCAGCAAGTCTAAACCAGCTCTGGCGACCCTATTAAAATGGGGTCGCAACCCACTTTGGGGTCCTGACCACAGTTTGAGAACCACTGCTCTATGTATTACTCTCCTCTTTGTCATACGTTTAGAATTCAAAAATGTGAAGGGCCTGACAGGGTCCAGGCTCAATGGGAAGCACGTGTTTTCAAGACTAATCCGTCTAATTCTGTCTCTGCAACTCATTTCCTGTTAGACCTTATTCTCAATGTGCCTGTGTTTATCCACGTAGATAACAGGGACAATATCACTTGTCATGGATGTTCCACTTCCTTGACACACTGGATAGCAACCCTCTTCGCAAACACTCATTAAGGCTTTTGATGTCTAAAGTATTGAATTATGATGATAATGATAGTTTATTCCTGAAAGACACCCTTGTATTGAGTAACAGCGTCACTTTACAAGGAATTAATATCTAGACCACAGATTCTCAAACTTCATTGCACCATGACCCCCTTCTGACAAAAATTACTACATGACCCCAAGAGGAGGAACGGAAGCCTGAACCCACCCAAGCCCTGCTGCTCCAAGCAGGCGTGGGGGGAAGCGGTCAAAACCAAAGATCAAGGGCTTCAGCCCTGGGCAGAGGACTTGCAACCGGTTGGTGGGGCTCAGGCTTCAGCCCTGGGCAGTGGGGCGAGGGTTTCGGCTTTGGCCCCGGGTCCCAACCAGGCTAAAATCAGCCCTGGCAACCCCATCAAAATGGGGGTGCGACCCACTTTGGAGTCCCAACCTTCTAAGGTGTTCAGAGCCTTAGAATCACAACAAGGCTTCTCATGCTGATTCCAGGAAACTTTCCAGAAAACCTTTTGTAGTGATAAACACCCATTTTTCATGATTTGTGTGTATAAATACAAACACCTTCTGTAGTTTCCACAGTATGCATCCGATGAAGTGAGCTGTAGCTCACGAAATCTTATGCTCAGATAAATTGGTTAGTCTCTAAGGTGCCACAAGTACTCCTTTTCTTTTTGCGAATACAGACTAACACGGCTGTTACTCTGAAGCCTTTCCATAGAGTGTATGTTACAATTTCAACATCATTCTCCTCATAGTAGACAAACATTCTGCTGGCTAGAAAGCTGGCTAGATTGACGGGCTCAACGGGTAGTTATCAATGGCTCCATGTCTAGTTGGCAGCCGGTATCAAGTGGAGTGCCCCAAGGGTCGGTTCTCGGGCCGGTTTTGTTCAATATCTTCATAAATGATCTGGAGGATGGTGTGGATTGAACCCTCAGCAAGTTTGCAGATGACACTAAACTGGGAGGAGAGGTAGATACGCTGGAGGGTAGGGATAGGATATAGAGGGACCTAGATAAATTGGAGGATTGGGCCAAAAGAAATCTGATGAGGTTCAACAAGGACAAGTGCCGAGTCCTGCACTTAGGACGGAAGAATCCCATGCACCGCTACAGACTAGGGACCGAATGGCTCGGCAGCAGTTCTGCAGAAAAGGACCTAGGGGTTACAGTGGACGAGAAGCTGGATATGAGTCAACAGTGTGCCCTTGTTGCCAAGAAGGCCAATGGCATTTTGGGATGTATAAGTAGGGGCACTGCCAACAGATTGAGGGACGTGATCCTTCCCCTCTATTGAACGCTGGTGAGGCCTCATCTGGAGTACTGTGTCCAGTTTGGGGCCCCACCCTACAAGAAGGATGTGGAAAAATTGGAAAGAGTCCAGCGGAGGGAAACAAAAATGTTTAGGGGACTGGAACACATGAGTTAAGAGGAGAGGCTGAGGGAACTGGGATGTTTAGTCTACGGAAGAGAAGAATGAGGGGGGATTTGATAGCTGCTTTCAACTACCTGAAAGCGGGTTCCAAAGAGGATGGCTCTAGACTGTTCTCAGTGGTAGCAGATGACAGAACAAGGAGTAATGGTCTCAAGTTGCAGTGGGGGAGATTTAGGTTGGATATTAAGAAAAACTTTTTCACTAGGAGGGTGGTGAAACACTGGAATGCGTTACCTAAGGAATTGGTGGAATCTCCTTCCTTAGAAGTTTTTAAGGTCAGGCTTGACAAAGCCCTGGCTGGGATGATTTAATTGGGGATCGGTCCTGCTTTGAGCAGGGGGTTGGACTAGATGACCTCCTGAGGTCCCGTACAACCCTGATATTCTATGATTCTAAGCTCAGGGTCTTCCAGCATGCCTTAAACTGATCAGATTTTAAATAAGTCTGATCTCAGCCCATAGCCTTAGCTAAGAAAGACACATCTCCATCTTTCCTGTCTGTCATCTGAGACTTTATCCGCTGCTTTTTCATGCAAGACAACAATTGTGTTTGGCTGTTATTGGATGCAGATCATGTGACTGATGCCAGAGACGTTCCAAGGTTTATCTCAAAGACTTTATCAAACATAACTTGTTTTCAACCACCACCAACCCTCACCTCAAACCAAGAGCAGCCCTGCAAGAGGAAGCCATGGTGATCACCCTCATCCCATAACACTGGTGCCATAACTTATTGAATTTTTAATTAATCTGAGGGAAAACACGCCCCTAAGCAGAGGGTCAGCACAAAGGCCGGTGCAAATCTCAGGTCCCTGTTACGATCTTTTTTGGAACTGTAAGTGGGACTTCAGTGGTTCATAGGTCTTAAACTGTCCATCTGACAGAGGGAAATGTCAAGCCACAGGGCCTCAATGTGCCGTCCTCCTTGGAAATTCCATGGGGGGAACTGCCCTTGGCCCCCAGTACATACCAACACATATCAGGGTCGCTTTAAAGGATCAAATTGGAGTCCTCTATGTGACAGGAGATTGTGCAACAGATACAGCTCTTAATAACCTCCCAATTCATTCCCACAGCAACTATGGTGGAAGCACTAGAAGGACACCAGAAATGAATTTGTCTCAGAAAACTTTTAAGATGAAGGAAACCTGCAGTGTGTCATATGCATGCCAAACCATGTGAGGTAGAAAACAACAATCCTGAAGATTGAAGCAACCAATTATATCCACTGAAGGAGTGACGTGCACAGCAAAATGTTTTTCTAACTAATTAAGACCTCAAGCAAAAGGGTGTCTCAGATTCTCCAGGCCATCTAACAACCTGTATAAAAGCCCTCGCAACTCAGGGTTCTTTAACCACTTCTCTTGACGTCTCCTCCTCAGTGGGCTGGGTAAGTGCGATTTCACTGAATCTCTCCATACCTATCCAGATGTCTCGTTAGTGCTCATTTCTATTTTGCATATAGACTCCAATTACTGTCTATCTTACGGGAGTTTCCACGAAAAAATCTTGATTATTAAGTTGCAGGCATTGGTGGATTCATGGTATAAAGCGAGGGTGGCAATTTTTTGCAGAACTACATAGGCATTTGGGACACAAGTTCAGGTTTATTTTCATAAAGAAACAGGCATTCGAATCCCTTTGGCAGCTTTGAAAAAGCTCATAAACCACTTTTAATTCAACAGCAGCTCAAGCAGTTTGCTACATTAGATGGATCTCTGCTCTGAACCAGTACGGCAATTTCTCTGTTTTTATGTGCTCTGCTAGCAATGATAGGTGCAGATCCCCAGCTGGTGTAAGTTAGCTTAGCACCATTCATCTCCGTTGAACAGTGGCGATTTCCGCAGGCTCGGGCTCTGGTCCTTAATCTTTTGTACTGACGAAGAATATTTTTCATACATACATGGTCAAGTATTGCTGACTCAAGCTTCAGAAGCCAAAGTACCACGCGCTCTCTCTTTCTACGTGGCCCCCATTTCAATGGGAACTGAGCTTTGACCCGTTTATTCCACTGGCTCTAAGGCATTATGGTGACTCTTTTCCTTTCTGTGTGTTTCAGGTTTACTTCCAACGCACGGAGATGTTGTTCCACCACCAAAAAAAGATTTGCAAACCTTGGTGCTGTAAACCGCACCAAAAGATTTGTAAACCTTGGTTCTGTAAACCGTGGGGTTATGGGGACTCAAGCGGTTACGGAGGCGATGATGGACACTGGCCGCCATGCTGCTGGAAAAAGCCATTCAAGTGCTGCTACCCCTGCCCCTACCCCTGCTTCTACCCTCACCCCTATCCCTGCGGCCCAACAGACCTGTATCCATGTTTCGCTGAGGAGGAATAGCCATGGAACAAGGAACAACCAGCAAACGAAAAGCAAGATACCGATTCACGGCTGAGCTCATGGACAATGGCTTTGGGAAATGCTGAGTGCCCACAACTCCCAAGGGAGCTGTGAGTTCTCAGCACTGCAGGAAACCTGCACCAGATTTCTATTTGCCAGGGAACACTTTAGCACAGTTTCCTCTAATACCGCCATACTCTCTCCTTTACTCTAGCTATCTGACGGCCCGAATCTCAGCTCCATCATGGCCCCTTTCGGCCTCTCTGACAGTGTCAATGCAGCAGGGGCCTGTGAGTTCATACAAATGATATTTACACTCACTCAAAGGCTCTTTACAAACCAACGTCCTGGGACGTAAGTGTCAATGAGAATTAGGGCCTATGTTTTCTAGCCTTTCCATAAATATGTACCATTTGTTTCCAGTTTCAACACTGCTACAGAAGATGTATAACAGAGAAAGAACTTAGTCCTCTCCTGATATTGTGCTTTGTCTAATTAGACTGGGGCTGGGATAACACAATTAACTGAAAATGGCTGCAAACAGGATTTGATTGTCAAACTCTACAGCGGCACCAAAGAAAGAAGAACATCTGATGGGAAATGCATCACCTGGGAGCAGTTCATTTGTTGTAATCCTGGAAAACCTGGCAATGTATTTTCTACTCTGCATTCTGTCTGTTCCTATGTAATCCTATTATATTAGCATTAAAGTGATTCTGAAACATGATAGCAATCCTCTGGTTTCCGTTCTGGTCCATTCCTCATTTTACAAACATCTATGAGTTAGATGCCAAATACTTTGTAAATGTGGGTAACAATTCACTCCTGCGCAGGGAACCAATGCCTGGGCACTGCTTCTGAACAACTGACTGATGCATAAACACTGACTCATTACTCCTCAGACCTCCTCTGCGACACAACTCTCTGCTTTTGTTAACTTCCACAGCTAGGGAAACTGAGGCACAGAGGCAGCCAGGGATTTGCTCACAGCTGCGGGAAGTGATTTGCTCAAGTTCACACAGTCAGGCCCTGGCAAAACCGGGATTAAAACTCGCAATTTCCAGACTCCCAGCCTTTCTGATTATTTCCTCAGACTCTGTTACCCCTCCATGGAAACCCCCTCATGTCTTGCTGGTGTGATGACTTACAGCTCTCCGGCCGTACATGTGATTTAAAGATAATATACCTTTGCCCTCTAATATGGGACCCGTAATATGGCCACATTCTTTGAAATACAGAAACACAAGACTTTCCACTTTGACCCAATCAATGACCCAGCTAGTCCAGGTTTCAGAGTAGCAGCCGTGTCAGTCTGTATCCGTAAAAAGAAAAGGAGGACTTGTGGCACCTTAGAAACTAACACATTTATTAGAGCATAAGCTTTTGTGAGCTACAGCTCACTTCATCGGCTCTGACAGTGACCAACAACAGCTGCTTCAGAGGAAGGCTCAAGAAACTCTGCAGAAGGCAGTTGTGGGATAACCTGCCCATAGGAGAAGTTTCTGACTCATTTCTATTAATTACTCAGACCTATTCTTCATTATTGGCTAATGCCCTGAGGCAGGAAAGTTTATATCCCTGCCAAACAGAATGGAATAAGTCCATCTCAATCTACCACTGCTCGAGGGTACGGCACACACCATTGTGCCTGGATTGCCCAGGGTACGCACCAGCTTCTCACTCTCCTTCTCCTGCCTGCTAACGTGGCTCTCCAGTCGGGTCACCAACTTTTCTCCACCCCTTCTGTGGTCCCGATTGTCCCACACTACAAGTCCAAGAACTGTCTACCCCTTTAAGGGTCCCCTGGAGCTCACAAACAGAACAGACTCCCTGCTCCCCCTAGCAACTCTTCACCCCTGGAAGAAGGGCAATACCAGGCCTTTGAACCACGCTAGCTTTCAAAATAGCTCTTCCAGAGGTAAGTTTGCATAGACTTTTGTTCTGCCCTGGGGTAAATTTCACTTTATTGGGATTACAAAATCATCTCTCAATACACCTCCCTTATTAGGGTGATCATCAAAGCAGAACCATACACTTCTGTTAATTGTAGCATTGCTCATTGTTTGAATTGAAGGTTGGTGGCACAGGGCTTTCTAAGGGTTTGGAGTTACAACCTCAGCACTCACATCTCCATCCATGAGCACCTAAGAGAACTGAGGTCATCTGAGAAAATGCAGATGATGTAGCCCACAAGAAGCACAGGAGAGATGGAGAAAAACCAGGACACGGACATGGGATGATATTACACCAATTCAGCCTCCGGCCAGCCATAGGATTCTGCATCATGAGATCAGTCTTCTGGTTTCGTTTCTGCTGCATTCCTCAGTTAGCCGCCTCTGTGAGTTAGGTGCCTAAACGCTTGGTAACTCTGGCCTTGTCGGTAACAATTCACTCCTGCGCAGGGACCCAGTGCCTGGGCACTACTTAAGTCCCAAGGAGCCCTTGGTTAGAAGAGAATCAGGTCCGGCAAGAGGCTGTAAATCAGAGGAGGTATTACCCTGTGGTTCCCCTGCTAGTACCAACTAACGCCAGTCGGGTGTTCGGTAACCCTTCTCTTTGGAACAGCTCGACCTTTTCAGTCATGGTTTAATGCCTGACTTCATTGGGAAGTAGGAATGAATCTGAAGGAAATTCAGCAGTGGATCTGAGCATCAGTAGCATGTACAACAATCCAGTCTGGTCTTTCAAATCCATGCTGATGTTGGTTTGGGATATTCTGCCTTTAAGCACTGCAATTTCAGGGAGCCTGTACTCTGAATATTCTGCACATCCACCCATAATGCATCCAATCTAATGCAACCTGAAATGAATGGTAGAGAATCATGGCAGAAGCACACCGTACTATTTGTTCCAGCGCTGCTCATTGACTGTGTTCGGGGTTAGTGGCACAGTGTTTTATAAAGGCCTGGACTTACAATCTTGAATCTATACCACCTCAGCAACCACATCTCCATCCATGAGCAGCTAAGAGAAGGGAGATCTTATGGGAAAGTGCGGCCAAGAGAGCCCAAGTGAAGCACGGGAAGATGAAGAAAAGGCATCACGGACCCAGCAAGAGACCTCTGTGGAATGAGTTTAGGAGAATGCATACTCTCACCACCTGGAGGTCATGTTTCCAGGTCTTTCTCTGGCGGGAATAGTTCCAGTAGTCAACAGAGCCGGAACGATTTACAGCTGGCTCAATAACTATACAATGGAATTTTATAGAAAAGAGAAACACCTAGCTGCTATAGAATGAAAATCGACACAGCTACAAATTCTGAAGCGAGAAATCATGACCTGACTAAGGCCTAGAAATGAGAGCCACTGAAATACATTTTTGAACTGACTCTATTACTCAAACGTGGGCATCTTCTATGAACAAAACATCAACAGTGTAATCATACAACATTTTGCATATATAGAACTTTAATGACTGTTTGTGAAGTGGTTGGTATCCTCAGTTACCACTTACCATCTGACACGAGTGTTCTTATCCTTATTGTCTATGCAAATAAACAGAGGCAAATAAACTGTGCAGAAGGTCACCCAAAGAGTCCGTTGCAGAGAAAGCAATAAAACCACATAGTCCGATTTTTCATGCCACACGCTACTCTCTGGGTTGAACATTAGTTGACCTCATTACGTGACGTTAATCAAGTGTTTTGTTAATAACATTTCGTGTTTTGGGCTTCCTCATATGCAATTTACATGACTCTAATGATTACGGCGACTCTATCGTATTCTTGTTTTGTTTGGCAAGCTTCTGGACAAATTCTCTTCTGATATAAGCATAAACAAAGACCAACTAAATAATGTGCTGATCCCCTTCAGTTTTGCCTTCTTTGTACATGGAGATACTAATTTGCCAAAGGAATGATCAAGATGTAAATTACATAAATGTTCATTGGTGGCTTAAGATTATAAACTGCTATTTATAATTCAAATATTAAGTACTGAAGTGATAAGACATGTCTCTTCCTGTGAAAAATCCGGCTGTTATTGTCAAACAAAATCTTAACTCCAGCCTCGTTTGCCTCAAAACATTTTTTCACCACCTCCAGCAACATGGACCCTTCACTTGTTCCACATTTTTTTTGCTGAGTATGTCAGTTACATAGTTCGTAAGAGGCGGTGTAGGTTAGTCAACTTGAAGTTAGAATTCCAATAGAAAGTTTCCTCACTCCCATGCAGAAGAATCAGAAGATGTTTCCTCCAGAAACTTGTCAAAACAAAACAAAAAAAGAACTCATGAATGCGTCTCTCTATGGCAGGGGTTCTCAAAAATTAAGACAGCACCACAGGAGGTCGGCCTGAAGCCTGATCCCGCCCAAGCACTGCTACCTGCGGTGTGGGGGCGGGGGCAAAGCGAAAGCCCCACTGCCCCAGGCCACAGGGACAAAGCCGAAGCCCAAGGGCAGAGGCCTGTAAGCTTAGCCCCACCACCCAGGACTGAAGCCTTCTGGCTTTGGCTTCGGCTTTGGCCCTGGGCCTCAGCAAGTCTAAACCAGCTCTGGCGACCCTATTAAAATGGGGTCGCAACCCACTTTGGGGTCCTGACCACAGTTTGAGAACCACTGCTCTATGTATTACTCTCCTCTTTGTCATACGTTTAGAATTCAAAAATGTGAAGGGCCTGACAGGGTCCAGGCTCAATGGGAAGCACGTGTTTTCAAGACTAATCCGTCTAATTCTGTCTCTGCAACTCATTTCCTGTTAGACCTTATTCTCAATGTGCCTGTGTTTATCCACGTAGATAACAGGGACGATATCACTTGTCATGGATGTTCCACTTCCTTGACACACTGGATAGCAACCCTCTTCGCAAACACTCATTAAGGCTTTTGATGTCTAAAGTATTGAATTATGATGATAATGATAGTTTATTCCTGAAAGACACCCTTGTATTGAGTAACAGCGTCACTTTACAAGGAATTAATATCTAGACCACAGATTCTCAAACTTCATTGCACCATGACCCCCTTCTGACAAAAATTACTACATGACCCCAAGAGGAGGAACGGAAGCCTGAACCCACCCAAGCCCTGCTGCTCCAAGCAGGCGTGGGGGGAAGCGGTCAAAACCAAAGATCAAGGGCTTCAGCCCTGGGCAGAGGACTTGCAACCGGTTGGTGGGGCTCAGGCTTCAGCCCTGGGCAGTGGGGCGAGGGTTTCGGCTTTGGCCCCGGGTCCCAACCAGGCTAAAATCAGCCCTGGCAACCCCATCAAAATGGGGGTGCGACCCACTTTGGAGTCCCAACCTTCTAAGGTGTTCAGAGCCTTAGAATCACAACAAGGCTTCTCATGCTGATTCCAGGAAACTTTCCAGAAAACCTTTTGTAGTGATAAACACCCATTTTTCATGATTTGTGTGTATAAATACAAACACCTTCTGTAGTTTCCACAGTATGCATCCGATGAAGTGAGCTGTAGCTCACGAAATCTTATGCTCAAATAAATTGGTTAGTCTCTAAGGTGCCACAAGTACTCCTTTTCTTTTTGCGAATACAGACTAACACGGCTGTTACTCTGAAGCCTTTCCATAGAGTGTATGTTACAATTTCAACATCATTCTCCTCATAGTAGACAAACATTCTGCTGGCTAGAAAGCTGGCTAGATTGACGGGCTCAACGGGTAGTTATCAATGACTCCATGTCTAGTTGGCAGCCGGTATCAAGTGGAGTGCCCCAAGGGTCGGTTCTCGGGCCGGTTTTGTTCAATATCTTCATAAATGATCTGGAGGATGGTGTGGATTGAACCCTCAGCAAGTTTGCAGATGACACTAAACTGGGAGGAGAGGTAGATACGCTGGAGGGTAGGGATAGGATATAGAGGGACCTAGATAAATTGGAGGATTGGGCCAAAAGAAATCTGATGAGGTTCAACAAGGACAAGTGCCGAGTCCTGCACTTAGGACGGAAGAATCCCATGCACCGCTACAGACTAGGGACCGAATGGCTCGGCAGCAGTTCTGCAGAAAAGGACCTAGGGGTTACAGTGGACGAGAAGCTGGATATGAGTCAACAGTGTGCCCTTGTTGCCAAGAAGGCCAATGGCATTTTGGGATGTATAAGTAGGGGCACTGCCAACAGATTGAGGGACGTGATCCTTCCCCTCTATTGAACGCTGGTGAGGCCTCATCTGGAGTACTGTGTCCAGTTTGGGGCCCCACCCTACAAGAAGGATGTGGAAAAATTGGAAAGAGTCCAGCGGAGGGAAACAAAAATGTTTAGGGGACTGGAACACATGAGTTAAGAGGAGAGGCTGAGGGAACTGGGATGTTTAGTCTACGGAAGAGAAGAATGAGGGGGGATTTGATAGCTGCTTTCAACTACCTGAAAGCGGGTTCCAAAGAGGATGGCTCTAGACTGTTCTCAGTGGTAGCAGATGACAGAACAAGGAGTAATGGTCTCAAGTTGCAGTGGGGGAGATTTAGGTTGGATATTAAGAAAAACTTTTTCACTAGGAGGGTGGTGAAACACTGGAATGCGTTACCTAAGGAATTGGTGGAATCTCCTTCCTTAGAAGTTTTTAAGGTCAGGCTTGACAAAGCCCTGGCTGGGATGATTTAATTGGGGATCGGTCCTGCTTTGAGCAGGGGGTTGGACTAGATGACCTCCTGAGGTCCCGTACAACCCTGATATTCTATGATTCTAAGCTCAGGGTCTTCCAGCATGCCTTAAACTGATCAGATTTTAAATAAGTCTGATCTCAGCCCATAGCCTTAGCTAAGAAAGACACATCTCCATCTTTCCTGTCTGTCATCTGAGACTTTATCCGCTGCTTTTTCATGCAAGACAACCATTGTGTTTGGCTGTTATTGGATGCAGATCATGTGACTGATGCCAGAGACGTTCCAAGGTTTATCTCAAAGACTTTATCAAACATAACTTGTTTTCAACCACCACCAACCCTCACCTCAAACCAAGAGCAGCCCTGCAAGAGGAAGCCATGGTGATCACCCTCATCCCATAACACTGGTGCCATAACTTATTGAATTTTTAATTAATCTGAGGGAAAACACGCCCCTAAGCAGAGGGTCAGCACAAAGGCCGGTGCAAATCTCAGGTCCCTGTTACGATCTTTTTTGGAACTGTAAGTGGGACTTCAGTGGTTCATAGGTCTTAAACTGTCCATCTGACAGAGGGAAATGTCAAGCCACAGGGCCTCAATGTGCCGTCCTCCTTGGAAATTCCATGGGGGGAACTGCCCTTGGCCCCCAGTACATACCAACACATATCAGGGTCGCTTTAAAGGATCAAATTGGAGTCCTCTATGTGACAGGAGATTGTGCAACAGATACAGCTCTTAATAACCTCCCAATTCATTCCCACAGTAACTATGGTGGAAGCACTAGAAGGACACCAGAAATGAATTTGTCTCAGAAAACTTTTAAGATGAAGGAAACCTGCAGTGTGTCATATGCATGCCAAACTATGTGAGGTAGAAAACAACAATCCTGAAGATTGAAGCAACCAATTATATCCACTGAAGGAGTGACGTGCACAGCAAAATGTTTTTCTAACTAATTAAGACCTCAAGCAAAAGGGTGTCTCAGATTCTCCAGGCCATCTAACAACCTGTATAAAAGCCCTCGCAACTCAGGGTTCTTTAACCACTTCTCTTGACGTCTCCTCCTCAGTGGGCTGGGTAAGTGCGATTTCACTGAATCTCTCCATACCTATCCAGATGTCTCGTTAGTGCTCATTTCAATTTTGCATATAGACTCCAATTACTGTCTATCTTACGGGAGTTTCCACGAAAAAATCTTGATTATTAAGTTGCAGGCATTGGTGGATTCATGGTATAAAGCGAGGGTGGCAATTTTTTGCAGAACTACATAGGCATTTGGGACACAAGTTCAGGTTTATTTTCATAAAGAAACAGGCATTCGAATCCCTTTGGCAGCTTTGAAAAAGCTCATAAACCACTTTTAATTCAACAGCAGCTCAAGCAGTTTGCTACATTAGATGGATCTCTGCTCTGAACCAGTACGGCAATTCCTCTGTTCTTATGTGCTCTGCTAGCAATGATAGGTGCAGATCCCCAGCTGGTGTAAGTTAGCTTAGCACCATTCATCTCCGTTGAACAGTGGCGATTTCCGCAGGCTCGGGCTCTGGTCCTTAATCTTTTGTACTGACGAAGAATATTTTTCATACATACATGGTCAAGTATTGCTGACTCAAGCTTCAGAAGCCAAAGTACCACGCGCTCTCTCTTTCTACGTGGCCCCCATTTCAATGGGAACTGAGCTTTGACCCGTTTATTCCACTGGCTCTAAGGCATTACGGTGACTCTTTTCCTTTCTGTGTGTTTCAGGTTTACTTCCAACGCACGGAGATGTTGTTCCACCACCAAAAAAAGATTTGCAAACCTTGGTGCTGTAAACCGCACCAAAAGATTTGTAAACCTTGGTTCTGTAAACCGTGGGGTTATGGGGACTCAAGCGGTTACGGAGGCGATTATGGACACTGGCCGCCATGCTGCTGGAAAAAGCCATTCAAGTGCTGCTACCCCTGCCCCTACCCCTGCTTCTACCCTCACCCCTATCCCTGCGGCCCAACAGACCTGTATCCATGTTTCGCTGAGGAGGAATAGCCATGGAACAAGGAACAACCAGCAAACGAAAAGCAAGATACCGATTCACGGCTGAGCTCATGGACAATGGCTTTGGGAAATGCTGAGTGCCCACAACTCCCAAGGGAGCTGTGAGTTCTCAGCACTGCAGGAAACCTGCACCAGATTTCTATTTGCCAGGGGACACTTTAGCACAGTTTCCTCTAATACCGCCATACTCTCTCCTTTACTCTAGCTATCTGACGGCCCGAATCTCAGCTCCATCATGGCCCCTTTCGGCCTCTCTGACAGTGTCAATGCAGCAGGGGCCTGTGAGTTCATACAAATGATATTTACACTCACTCAAAGGCTCTTTACAAACCAACGTCCTGGGACGTAAGTGTCAATGAGAATTAGGGCCTATGTTTTCTAGCCTTTCCATAAATATGTACCATTTGTTTCCAGTTTCAACACTGCTACAGAAGATGTATAACAGAGAAAGAACTTAGTCCTCTCCTGATATTGTGCTTTGTCTAATTAGACTGGGGCTGGGATAACACAATTAACTGAAAATGGCTGCAAACAGGATTTGATTGTCAAACTCTACAGCGGCACCAAAGAAAGAAGAACATCTGATGGGAAATGCATCACCTGGGAGCAGTTCATTTGTTGTAATCCTGGAAAACCTGGCAATGTATTTTCTACTCTGCATTCTGTCTGTTCCTATGTAATCCTATTATATTAGCATTAAAGTGATTCTGAAACATGATAGCAATCCTCTGGTTTCCGTTCTGGTCCATTCCTCATTTTACAAACATCTATGAGTTAGATGCCAAATACTTTGTAAATGTGGGTAACAATTCACTCCTGCGCAGGGAACCAATGCCTGGGCACTGCTTCTGAACAACTGACTGATGCATAAACACTGACTCATTACTCCTCAGACCTCCTCTGCGACACAACTCTCTGCTTTTGTTAACTTCCACAGCTAGGGAAACTGAGGCACAGAGGCAGCCAGGGATTTGCTCACAGCTGCGGGAAGTGATTTGCTCAAGTTCACACAGTCAGGCCCTGGCAAAACCGGGATTAAAACTCGCAATTTCCAGACTCCCAGCCTTTCTGATTATTTCCTCAGACTCTGTTACCCCTCCATGGAAACCCCCTCATGTCTTGCTGGTGTGATGACTTACAGCTCTCCGGCCGTACATGTGATTTAAAGATAATATACCTTTGCCCTCTAATATGGGACCCGTAATATGGCCACATTCTTTGAAATACAGAAACACAAGACTTTCCACTTTGACCCAATCAATGACCCAGCTAGTCCAGGTTTCAGAGTAGCAGCCGTGTCAGTCTGTATCCGTAAAAAGAAAAGGAGGACTTGTGGCACCTTAGAAACTAACACATTTATTAGAGCATAAGCTTTTGTGAGCTACAGCTCACTTCATCGGCTCTGACAGTGACCAACAACAGCTGCTTCAGAGGAAGGCTCAAGAAACTCTGCAGAAGGCAGTTGTGGGATAACCTGCCCATAGGAGAAGTTTCTGACTCATTTCTATTAATTACTCAGACCTATTCTTCATTATTGGCTAATGCCCTGAGGCAGGAAAGTTTATATCCCTGCCAAACAGAATGGAATAAGTCCATCTCAATCTACCACTGCTCGAGGGTACGGCACACACCATTGTGCCTGGATTGCCCAGGGTACGCACCAGCTTCTCACTCTCCTTCTCCTGCCTGCTAACGTGGCTCTCCAGTCGGGTCACCAACTTTTCTCCACCCCTTCTGTGGTCCCGATTGTCCCACACTACAAGTCCAAGAACTGTCTACCCCTTTAAGGGTCCCCTGGAGCTCACAAACAGAACAGACTCCCTGCTCCCCCTAGCAACTCTTCACCCCTGGAAGAAGGGCAATACCAGGCCTTTGAACCACGCTAGCTTTCAAAATAGCTCTTCCAGAGGTAAGTTTGCATAGACTTTTGTTCTGCCCTGGGGTAAATTTCACTTTATTGGGATTACAAAATCATCTCTCAATACACCTCCCTTATTAGGGTGATCATCAAAGCAGAACCATACACTTCTGTTAATTGTAGCATTGCTCATTGTTTGAATTGAAGGTTGGTGGCACAGGGCTTTCTAAGGGTTTGGAGTTACAACCTCAGCACTCACATCTCCATCCATGAGCACCTAAGAGAACTGAGGTCATCTGAGAAAATGCAGATGATGTAGCCCACAAGAAGCACAGGAGAGATGGAGAAAAACCAGGACACGGACATGGGATGATATTACACCAATTCAGCCTCCGGCCAGCCATAGGATTCTGCATCATGAGATCAGTCTTCTGGTTTCGTTTCTGCTGCATTCCTCAGTTAGCCGCCTCTGTGAGTTAGGTGCCTAAACGCTTGGTAACTCTGGCCTTGTCGGTAACAATTCACTCCTGCGCAGGGACCCAGTGCCTGGGCACTACTTAAGTCCCAAGGAGCCCTTGGTTAGAAGAGAATCAGGTCCGGCAAGAGGCTGTAAATCAGAGGAGGTATTACCCTGTGGTTCCCCTGCTAGTACCAACTAACGCCAGTCGGGTGTTCGGTAACCCTTCTCTTTGGAACAGCTCGACCTTTTCAGTCATGGTTTAATGCCTGACTTCATTGGGAAGTAGGAATGAATCTGAAGGAAATTCAGCAGTGGATCTGAGCATCAGTAGCATGTACAACAATCCAGTCTGGTCTTTCAAATCCATGCTGATGTTGGTTTGGGATATTCTGCCTTTAAGCACTGCAATTTCAGGGAGCCTGTACTCTGAATATTCTGCACATCCACCCATAATGCATCCAATCTAATGCAACCTGAAATGAATGGTAGAGAATCATGGCAGAAGCACACCGTACTATTTGTTCCAGCGCTGCTCATTGACTGTGTTCGGGGTTAGTGGCACAGTGTTTTATAAAGGCCTGGACTTACAATCTTGAATCTATACCACCTCAGCAACCACATCTCCATCCATGAGCAGCTAAGAGAAGGGAGATCTTATGGGAAAGTGCGGCCAAGAGAGCCCAAGTGAAGCACGGGAAGATGAAGAAAAGGCATCACGGACCCAGCAAGAGACCTCTGTGGAATGAGTTTAGGAGAATGCATACTCTCACCACCTGGAGGTCATGTTTCCAGGTCTTTCTCTGGCGGGAATAGTTCCAGTAGTCAACAGAGCCGGAACGATTTACAGCTGGCTCAATAACTATACAATGGAATTTTATAGAAAAGAGAAACACCTAGCTGCTATAGAATGAAAATCGACACAGCTACAAATTCTGAAGCGAGAAATCATGACCTGACTAAGGCCTAGAAATGAGAGCCACTGAAATACATTTTTGAACTGACTCTATTACTCAAACGTGGGCATCTTCTATGAACAAAACATCAACAGTGTAATCATACAACATTTTGCATATATAGAACTTTAATGACTGTTTGTGAAGTGGTTGGTATCCTCAGTTACCACTTACCATCTGACACGAGTGTTCTTATCCTTATTGTCTATGCAAATAAACAGAGGCAAATAAACTGTGCAGAAGGTCACCCAAAGAGTCCGTTGCAGAGAAAGCAATAAAACCACATAGTCCGATTTTTCATGCCACACGCTACTCTCTGGGTTGAACATTAGTTGACCTCATTACGTGACGTTAATCAAGTGTTTTGTTAATAACATTTCGTGTTTTGGGCTTCCTCATATGCAATTTACATGACTCTAATGATTACGGCGACTCTATCGTATTCTTGTTTTGTTTGGCAAGCTTCTGGACAAATTCTCTTCTGATATAAGCATAAACAAAGACCAACTAAATAATGTGCTGATCCCCTTCAGTTTTGCCTTCTTTGTACATGGAGATACTAATTTGCCAAAGGAATGATCAAGATGTAAATTACATAAATGTTCATTGGTGGCTTAAGATTATAAACTGCTATTTATAATTCAAATATTAAGTACTGAAGTGATAAGACATGTCTCTTCCTGTGAAAAATCCGGCTGTTATTGTCAAACAAAATCTTAACTCCAGCCTCGTTTGCCTCAAAACATTTTTTCACCACCTCCAGCAACATGGACCCTTCACTTGTTCCACATTTTTTTTGCTGAGTATGTCAGTTACATAGTTCGTAAGAGGCGGTGTAGGTTAGTCAACTTGAAGTTAGAATTCCAATAGAAAGTTTCCTCACTCCCATGCAGAAGAATCAGAAGATGTTTCCTCCAGAAACTTGTCAAAACAAAACAAAAAAAGAACTCATGAATGCGTCTCTCTATGGCAGGGGTTCTCAAAAATTAAGACAGCACCACAGGAGGTCGGCCTGAAGCCTGATCCCGCCCAAGCACTGCTACCTGCGGTGTGGGGGCGGGGGCAAAGCGAAAGCCCCACTGCCCCAGGCCACAGGGACAAAGCCGAAGCCCAAGGGCAGAGGCCTGTAAGCTTAGCCCCACCACCCAGGACTGAAGCCTTCTGGCTTTGGCTTCGGCTTTGGCCCTGGGCCTCAGCAAGTCTAAACCAGCTCTGGCGACCCTATTAAAATGGGGTCGCAACCCACTTTGGGGTCCTGACCACAGTTTGAGAACCACTGCTCTATGTATTACTCTCCTCTTTGTCATACGTTTAGAATTCAAAAATGTGAAGGGCCTGACAGGGTCCAGGCTCAATGGGAAGCACGTGTTTTCAAGACTAATCCGTCTAATTCTGTCTCTGCAACTCATTTCCTGTTAGACCTTATTCTCAATGTGCCTGTGTTTATCCACGTAGATAACAGGGACGATATCACTTGTCATGGATGTTCCACTTCCTTGACACACTGGATAGCAACCCTCTTCGCAAACACTCATTAAGGCTTTTGATGTCTAAAGTATTGAATTATGATGATAATGATAGTTTATTCCTGAAAGACACCCTTGTATTGAGTAACAGCGTCACTTTACAAGGAATTAATATCTAGACCACAGATTCTCAAACTTCATTGCACCATGACCCCCTTCTGACAAAAATTACTACATGACCCCAAGAGGAGGAACGGAAGCCTGAACCCACCCAAGCCCTGCTGCTCCAAGCAGGCGTGGGGGGAAGCGGTCAAAACCAAAGATCAAGGGCTTCAGCCCTGGGCAGAGGACTTGCAACCGGTTGGTGGGGCTCAGGCTTCAGCCCTGGGCAGTGGGGCGAGGGTTTCGGCTTTGGCCCCGGGTCCCAACCAGGCTAAAATCAGCCCTGGCAACCCCATCAAAATGGGGGTGCGACCCACTTTGGAGTCCCAACCTTCTAAGGTGTTCAGAGCCTTAGAATCACAACAAGGCTTCTCATGCTGATTCCAGGAAACTTTCCAGAAAACCTTTTGTAGTGATAAACACCCATTTTTCATGATTTGTGTGTATAAATACAAACACCTTCTGTAGTTTCCACAGTATGCATCCGATGAAGTGAGCTGTAGCTCACGAAATCTTATGCTCAAATAAATTGGTTAGTCTCTAAGGTGCCACAAGTACTCCTTTTCTTTTTGCGAATACAGACTAACACGGCTGTTACTCTGAAGCCTTTCCATAGAGTGTATGTTACAATTTCAACATCATTCTCCTCATAGTAGACAAACATTCTGCTGGCTAGAAAGCTGGCTAGATTGACGGGCTCAACGGGTAGTTATCAATGGCTCCATGTCTAGTTGGCAGCCGGTATCAAGTGGAGTGCCCCAAGGGTCGGTTCTCGGGCCGGTTTTGTTCAATATCTTCATAAATGATCTGGAGGATGGTGTGGATTGAACCCTCAGCAAGTTTGCAGATGACACTAAACTGGGAGGAGAGGTAGATACGCTGGAGGGTAGGGATAGGATATAGAGGGACCTAGATAAATTGGAGGATTGGGCCAAAAGAAATCTGATGAGGTTCAACAAGGACAAGTGCCGAGTCCTGCACTTAGGACGGAAGAATCCCATGCACCGCTACAGACTAGGGACCGAATGGCTCGGCAGCAGTTCTGCAGAAAAGGACCTAGGGGTTACAGTGGACGAGAAGCTGGATATGAGTCAACAGTGTGCCCTTGTTGCCAAGAAGGCCAATGGCATTTTGGGATGTATAAGTAGGGGCACTGCCAACAGATTGAGGGACGTGATCCTTCCCCTCTATTGAACGCTGGTGAGGCCTCATCTGGAGTACTGTGTCCAGTTTGGGGCCCCACCCTACAAGAAGGATGTGGAAAAATTGGAAAGAGTCCAGCGGAGGGAAACAAAAATGTTTAGGGGACTGGAACACATGAGTTAAGAGGAGAGGCTGAGGGAACTGGGATGTTTAGTCTACGGAAGAGAAGAATGAGGGGGGATTTGATAGCTGCTTTCAACTACCTGAAAGCGGGTTCCAAAGAGGATGGCTCTAGACTGTTCTCAGTGGTAGCAGATGACAGAACAAGGAGTAATGGTCTCAAGTTGCAGTGGGGGAGATTTAGGTTGGATATTAAGAAAAACTTTTTCACTAGGAGGGTGGTGAAACACTGGAATGCGTTACCTAAGGAATTGGTGGAATCTCCTTCCTTAGAAGTTTTTAAGGTCAGGCTTGACAAAGCCCTGGCTGGGATGATTTAATTGGGGATCGGTCCTGCTTTGAGCAGGGGGTTGGACTAGATGACCTCCTGAGGTCCCGTACAACCCTGATATTCTATGATTCTAAGCTCAGGGTCTTCCAGCATGCCTTAAACTGATCAGATTTTAAATAAGTCTGATCTCAGCCCATAGCCTTAGCTAAGAAAGACACATCTCCATCTTTCCTGTCTGTCATCTGAGACTTTATCCGCTGCTTTTTCATGCAAGACAACCATTGTGTTTGGCTGTTATTGGATGCAGATCATGTGACTGATGCCAGAGACGTTCCAAGGTTTATCTCAAAGACTTTATCAAACATAACTTGTTTTCAACCACCACCAACCCTCACCTCAAACCAAGAGCAGCCCTGCAAGAGGAAGCCATGGTGATCACCCTCATCCCATAACACTGGTGCCATAACTTATTGAATTTTTAATTAATCTGAGGGAAAACACGCCCCTAAGCAGAGGGTCAGCACAAAGGCCGGTGCAAATCTCAGGTCCCTGTTACGATCTTTTTTGGAACTGTAAGTGGGACTTCAGTGGTTCATAGGTCTTAAACTGTCCATCTGACAGAGGGAAATGTCAAGCCACAGGGCCTCAATGTGCCGTCCTCCTTGGAAATTCCATGGGGGGAACTGCCCTTGGCCCCCAGTACATACCAACACATATCAGGGTCGCTTTAAAGGATCAAATTGGAGTCCTCTATGTGACAGGAGATTGTGCAACAGATACAGCTCTTAATAACCTCCCAATTCATTCCCACAGTAACTATGGTGGAAGCACTAGAAGGACACCAGAAATGAATTTGTCTCAGAAAACTTTTAAGATGAAGGAAACCTGCAGTGTGTCATATGCATGCCAAACTATGTGAGGTAGAAAACAACAATCCTGAAGATTGAAGCAACCAATTATATCCACTGAAGGAGTGACGTGCACAGCAAAATGTTTTTCTAACTAATTAAGACCTCAAGCAAAAGGGTGTCTCAGATTCTCCAGGCCATCTAACAACCTGTATAAAAGCCCTCGCAACTCAGGGTTCTTTAACCACTTCTCTTGACGTCTCCTCCTCAGTGGGCTGGGTAAGTGCGATTTCACTGAATCTCTCCATACCTATCCAGATGTCTCGTTAGTGCTCATTTCAATTTTGCATATAGACTCCAATTACTGTCTATCTTACGGGAGTTTCCACGAAAAAATCTTGATTATTAAGTTGCAGGCATTGGTGGATTCATGGTATAAAGCGAGGGTGGCAATTTTTTGCAGAACTACATAGGCATTTGGGACACAAGTTCAGGTTTATTTTCATAAAGAAACAGGCATTCGAATCCCTTTGGCAGCTTTGAAAAAGCTCATAAACCACTTTTAATTCAACAGCAGCTCAAGCAGTTTGCTACATTAGATGGATCTCTGCTCTGAACCAGTACGGCAATTTCTCTGTTCTTATGTGCTCTGCTAGCAATGATAGGTGCAGATCCCCAGCTGGTGTAAGTTAGCTTAGCACCATTCATCTCCGTTGAACAGTGGCGATTTCCGCAGGCTCGGGCTCTGGTCCTTAATCTTTTGTACTGACGAAGAATATTTTTCATACATACATGGTCAAGTATTGCTGACTCAAGCTTCAGAAGCCAAAGTACCACGCGCTCTCTCTTTCTACGTGGCCCCCATTTCAATGGGAACTGAGCTTTGACCCGTTTATTCCACTGGCTCTAAGGCATTATGGTGACTCTTTTCCTTTCTGTGTGTTTCAGGTTTACTTCCAACGCACGGAGATGTTGTTCCACCACCAAAAAAAGATTTGCAAACCTTGGTGCTGTAAACCGCACCAAAAGATTTGTAAACCTTGGTTCTGTAAACCGTGGGGTTATGGGGACTCAAGCGGTTACGGAGGCGATGATGGACACTGGCCGCCATGCTGCTGGAAAAAGCCATTCAAGTGCTGCTACCCCTGCCCCTACCCCTGCTTCTACCCTCACCCCTATCCCTGCGGCCCAACAGACCTGTATCCATGTTTCGCTGAGGAGGAATAGCCATGGAACAAGGAACAACCAGCAAACGAAAAGCAAGATACCGATTCACGGCTGAGCTCATGGACAATGGCTTTGGGAAATGCTGAGTGCCCACAACTCCCAAGGGAGCTGTGAGTTCTCAGCACTGCAGGAAACCTGCACCAGATTTCTATTTGCCAGGGAACACTTTAGCACAGTTTCCTCTAATACCGCCATACTCTCTCCTTTACTCTAGCTATCTGACGGCCCGAATCTCAGCTCCATCATGGCCCCTTTCGGCCTCTCTGACAGTGTCAATGCAGCAGGGGCCTGTGAGTTCATACAAATGATATTTACACTCACTCAAAGGCTCTTTACAAACCAACGTCCTGGGACGTAAGTGTCAATGAGAATTAGGGCCTATGTTTTCTAGCCTTTCCATAAATATGTACCATTTGTTTCCAGTTTCAACACTGCTACAGAAGATGTATAACAGAGAAAGAACTTAGTCCTCTCCTGATATTGTGCTTTGTCTAATTAGACTGGGGCTGGGATAACACAATTAACTGAAAATGGCTGCAAACAGGATTTGATTGTCAAACTCTACAGCGGCACCAAAGAAAGAAGAACATCTGATGGGAAATGCATCACCTGGGAGCAGTTCATTTGTTGTAATCCTGGAAAACCTGGCAATGTATTTTCTACTCTGCATTCTGTCTGTTCCTATGTAATCCTATTATATTAGCATTAAAGTGATTCTGAAACATGATAGCAATCCTCTGGTTTCCGTTCTGGTCCATTCCTCATTTTACAAACATCTATGAGTTAGATGCCAAATACTTTGTAAATGTGGGTAACAATTCACTCCTGCGCAGGGAACCAATGCCTGGGCACTGCTTCTGAACAACTGACTGATGCATAAACACTGACTCATTACTCCTCAGACCTCCTCTGCGACACAACTCTCTGCTTTTGTTAACTTCCACAGCTAGGGAAACTGAGGCACAGAGGCAGCCAGGGATTTGCTCACAGCTGCGGGAAGTGATTTGCTCAAGTTCACACAGTCAGGCCCTGGCAAAACCGGGATTAAAACTCGCAATTTCCAGACTCCCAGCCTTTCTGATTATTTCCTCAGACTCTGTTACCCCTCCATGGAAACCCCCTCATGTCTTGCTGGTGTGATGACTTACAGCTCTCCGGCCGTACATGTGATTTAAAGATAATATACCTTTGCCCTCTAATATGGGACCCGTAATATGGCCACATTCTTTGAAATACAGAAACACAAGACTTTCCACTTTGACCCAATCAATGACCCAGCTAGTCCAGGTTTCAGAGTAGCAGCCGTGTCAGTCTGTATCCGTAAAAAGAAAAGGAGGACTTGTGGCACCTTAGAAACTAACACATTTATTAGAGCATAAGCTTTTGTGAGCTACAGCTCACTTCATCGGCTCTGACAGTGACCAACAACAGCTGCTTCAGAGGAAGGCTCAAGAAACTCTGCAGAAGGCAGTTGTGGGATAACCTGCCCATAGGAGAAGTTTCTGACTCATTTCTATTAATTACTCAGACCTATTCTTCATTATTGGCTAATGCCCTGAGGCAGGAAAGTTTATATCCCTGCCAAACAGAATGGAATAAGTCCATCTCAATCTACCACTGCTCGAGGGTACGGCACACACCATTGTGCCTGGATTGCCCAGGGTACGCACCAGCTTCTCACTCTCCTTCTCCTGCCTGCTAACGTGGCTCTCCAGTCGGGTCACCAACTTTTCTCCACCCCTTCTGTGGTCCCGATTGTCCCACACTACAAGTCCAAGAACTGTCTACCCCTTTAAGGGTCCCCTGGAGCTCACAAACAGAACAGACTCCCTGCTCCCCCTAGCAACTCTTCACCCCTGGAAGAAGGGCAATACCAGGCCTTTGAACCACGCTAGCTTTCAAAATAGCTCTTCCAGAGGTAAGTTTGCATAGACTTTTGTTCTGCCCTGGGGTAAATTTCACTTTATCGGGATTACAAAATCATCTCTCAATACACCTCCCTTATTAGGGTGATCATCAAAGCAGAACCATACACTTCTGTTAATTGTAGCATTGCTCATTGTTTGAATTGAAGGTTGGTGGCACAGGGCTTTCTAAGGGTTTGGAGTTACAACCTCAGCACTCACATCTCCATCCATGAGCACCTAAGAGAACTGAGGTCATCTGAGAAAATGCAGATGATGTAGCCCACAAGAAGCACAGGAGAGATGGAGAAAAACCAGGACACGGACATGGGATGATATTACACCAATTCAGCCTCCGGCCAGCCATAGGATTCTGCATCATGAGATCAGTCTTCTGGTTTCGTTTCTGCTGCATTCCTCAGTTAGCCGCCTCTGTGAGTTAGGTGCCTAAACGCTTGGTAACTCTGGCCTTGTCGGTAACAATTCACTCCTGCGCAGGGACCCAGTGCCTGGGCACTACTTAAGTCCCAAGGAGCCCTTGGTTAGAAGAGAATCAGGTCCGGCAAGAGGCTGTAAATCAGAGGAGGTATTACCCTGTGGTTCCCCTGCTAGTACCAACTAACGCCAGTCGGGTGTTCGGTAACCCTTCTCTTTGGAACAGCTCGACCTTTTCAGTCATGGTTTAATGCCTGACTTCATTGGGAAGTAGGAATGAATCTGAAGGAAATTCAGCAGTGGATCTGAGCATCAGTAGCATGTACAACAATCCAGTCTGGTCTTTCAAATCCATGCTGATGTTGGTTTGGGATATTCTGCCTTTAAGCACTGCAATTTCAGGGAGCCTGTACTCTGAATATTCTGCACATCCACCCATAATGCATCCAATCTAATGCAACCTGAAATGAATGGTAGAGAATCATGGCAGAAGCACACCGTACTATTTGTTCCAGCGCTGCTCATTGACTGTGTTCGGGGTTAGTGGCACAGTGTTTTATAAAGGCCTGGACTTACAATCTTGAATCTATACCACCTCAGCAACCACATCTCCATCCATGAGCAGCTAAGAGAAGGGAGATCTTATGGGAAAGTGCGGCCAAGAGAGCCCAAGTGAAGCACGGGAAGATGAAGAAAAGGCATCACGGACCCAGCAAGAGACCTCTGTGGAATGAGTTTAGGAGAATGCATACTCTCACCACCTGGAGGTCATGTTTCCAGGTCTTTCTCTGGCGGGAATAGTTCCAGTAGTCAACAGAGCCGGAACGATTTACAGCTGGCTCAATAACTATACAATGGAATTTTATAGAAAAGAGAAAAACCTAGCTGCTATAGAATGAAAATCGACACAGCTACAAATTCTGAAGCGAGAAATCATGACCTGACTAAGGCCTAGAAATGAGAGCCACTGAAATACATTTTTGAACTGACTCTATTACTCAAACGTGGGCATCTTCTATGAACAAAACATCAACAGTGTAATCATACAACATTTTGCATATATAGAACTTTAATGACTGTTTGTGAAGTGGTTGGTATCCTCAGTTACCACTTACCATCTGACACGAGTGTTCTTATCCTTATTGTCTATGCAAATAAACAGAGGCAAATAAACTGTGCAGAAGGTCACCCAAAGAGTCCGTTGCAGAGAAAGCAATAAAACCACATAGTCCGATTTTTCATGCCACACGCTACTCTCTGGGTTGAACATTAGTTGACCTCATTACGTGACGTTAATCAAGTGTTTTGTTAATAACATTTCGTGTTTTGGGCTTCCTCATATGCAATTTACATGACTCTAATGATTACGGCGACTCTATCGTATTCTTGTTTTGTTTGGCAAGCTTCTGGACAAATTCTCTTCTGATATAAGCATAAACAAAGACCAACTAAATAATGTGCTGATCCCCTTCAGTTTTGCCTTCTTTGTACATGGAGATACTAATTTGCCAAAGGAATGATCAAGATGTAAATTACATAAATGTTCATTGGTGGCTTAAGATTATAAACTGCTATTTATAATTCAAATATTAAGTACTGAAGTGATAAGACATGTCTCTTCCTGTGAAAAATCCGGCTGTTATTGTCAAACAAAATCTTAACTCCAGCCTCGTTTGCCTCAAAACATTTTTTCACCACCTCCAGCAACATGGACCCTTCACTTGTTCCACATTTTTTTTGCTGAGTATGTCAGTTACATAGTTCGTAAGAGGCGGTGTAGGTTAGTCAACTTGAAGTTAGAATTCCAATAGAAAGTTTCCTCACTCCCATGCAGAAGAATCAGAAGATGTTTCCTCCAGAAACTTGTCAAAACAAAACAAAAAAAGAACTCATGAATGCGTCTCTCTATGGCAGGGGTTCTCAAAAATTAAGACAGCACCACAGGAGGTCGGCCTGAAGCCTGATCCCGCCCAAGCACTGCTACCTGCGGTGTGGGGGCGGGGGCAAAGCGAAAGCCCCACTGCCCCAGGCCACAGGGACAAAGCCGAAGCCCAAGGGCAGAGGCCTGTAAGCTTAGCCCCACCACCCAGGACTGAAGCCTTCTGGCTTTGGCTTCGGCTTTGGCCCTGGGCCTCAGCAAGTCTAAACCAGCTCTGGCGACCCTATTAAAATGGGGTCGCAACCCACTTTGGGGTCCTGACCACAGTTTGAGAACCACTGCTCTATGTATTACTCTCCTCTTTGTCATACGTTTAGAATTCAAAAATGTGAAGGGCCTGACAGGGTCCAGGCTCAATGGGAAGCACGTGTTTTCAAGACTAATCCGTCTAATTCTGTCTCTGCAACTCATTTCCTGTTAGACCTTATTCTCAATGTGCCTGTGTTTATCCACGTAGATAACAGGGACGATATCACTTGTCATGGATGTTCCACTTCCTTGACACACTGGATAGCAACCCTCTTCGCAAACACTCATTAAGGCTTTTGATGTCTAAAGTATTGAATTATGATGATAATGATAGTTTATTCCTGAAAGACACCCTTGTATTGAGTAACAGCGTCACTTTACAAGGAATTAATATCTAGACCACAGATTCTCAAACTTCATTGCACCATGACCCCCTTCTGACAAAAATTACTACATGACCCCAAGAGGAGGAACGGAAGCCTGAACCCACCCAAGCCCTGCTGCTCCAAGCAGGCGTGGGGGGAAGCGGTCAAAACCAAAGATCAAGGGCTTCAGCCCTGGGCAGAGGACTTGCAACCGGTTGGTGGGGCTCAGGCTTCAGCCCTGGGCAGTGGGGCGAGGGTTTCGGCTTTGGCCCCGGGTCCCAACCAGGCTAAAATCAGCCCTGGCAACCCCATCAAAATGGGGGTGCGACCCACTTTGGAGTCCCAACCTTCTAAGGTGTTCAGAGCCTTAGAATCACAACAAGGCTTCTCATGCTGATTCCAGGAAACTTTCCAGAAAACCTTTTGTAGTGATAAACACCCATTTTTCATGATTTGTGTGTATAAATACAAACACCTTCTGTAGTTTCCACAGTATGCATCCGATGAAGTGAGCTGTAGCTCACGAAATCTTATGCTCAAATAAATTGGTTAGTCTCTAAGGTGCCACAAGTACTCCTTTTCTTTTTGCGAATACAGACTAACACGGCTGTTACTCTGAAGCCTTTCCATAGAGTGTATGTTACAATTTCAACATCATTCTCCTCATAGTAGACAAACATTCTGCTGGCTAGAAAGCTGGCTAGATTGACGGGCTCAACGGGTAGTTATCAATGGCTCCATGTCTAGTTGGCAGCCGGTATCAAGTGGAGTGCCCCAAGGGTCGGTTCTCGGGCCGGTTTTGTTCAATATCTTCATAAATGATCTGGAGGATGGTGTGGATTGAACCCTCAGCAAGTTTGCAGATGACACTAAACTGGGAGGAGAGGTAGATACGCTGGAGGGTAGGGATAGGATATAGAGGGACCTAGATAAATTGGAGGATTGGGCCAAAAGAAATCTGATGAGGTTCAACAAGGACAAGTGCCGAGTCCTGCACTTAGGACGGAAGAATCCCATGCACCGCTACAGACTAGGGACCGAATGGCTCGGCAGCAGTTCTGCAGAAAAGGACCTAGGGGTTACAGTGGACGAGAAGCTGGATATGAGTCAACAGTGTGCCCTTGTTGCCAAGAAGGCCAATGGCATTTTGGGATGTATAAGTAGGGGCACTGCCAACAGATTGAGGGACGTGATCCTTCCCCTCTATTGAACGCTGGTGAGGCCTCATCTGGAGTACTGTGTCCAGTTTGGGGCCCCACCCTACAAGAAGGATGTGGAAAAATTGGAAAGAGTCCAGCGGAGGGAAACAAAAATGTTTAGGGGACTGGAACACATGAGTTAAGAGGAGAGGCTGAGGGAACTGGGATGTTTAGTCTACGGAAGAGAAGAATGAGGGGGGATTTGATAGCTGCTTTCAACTACCTGAAAGCGGGTTCCAAAGAGGATGGCTCTAGACTGTTCTCAGTGGTAGCAGATGACAGAACAAGGAGTAATGGTCTCAAGTTGCAGTGGGGGAGATTTAGGTTGGATATTAAGAAAAACTTTTTCACTAGGAGGGTGGTGAAACACTGGAATGCGTTACCTAAGGAATTGGTGGAATCTCCTTCCTTAGAAGTTTTTAAGGTCAGGCTTGACAAAGCCCTGGCTGGGATGATTTAATTGGGGATCGGTCCTGCTTTGAGCAGGGGGTTGGACTAGATGACCTCCTGAGGTCCCGTACAACCCTGATATTCTATGATTCTAAGCTCAGGGTCTTCCAGCATGCCTTAAACTGATCAGATTTTAAATAAGTCTGATCTCAGCCCATAGCCTTAGCTAAGAAAGACACATCTCCATCTTTCCTGTCTGTCATCTGAGACTTTATCCGCTGCTTTTTCATGCAAGACAACCATTGTGTTTGGCTGTTATTGGATGCAGATCATGTGACTGATGCCAGAGACGTTCCAAGGTTTATCTCAAAGACTTTATCAAACATAACTTGTTTTCAACCACCACCAACCCTCACCTCAAACCAAGAGCAGCCCTGCAAGAGGAAGCCATGGTGATCACCCTCATCCCATAACACTGGTGCCATAACTTATTGAATTTTTAATTAATCTGAGGGAAAACACGCCCCTAAGCAGAGGGTCAGCACAAAGGCCGGTGCAAATCTCAGGTCCCTGTTACGATCTTTTTTGGAACTGTAAGTGGGACTTCAGTGGTTCATAGGTCTTAAACTGTCCATCTGACAGAGGGAAATGTCAAGCCACAGGGCCTCAATGTGCCGTCCTCCTTGGAAATTCCATGGGGGGAACTGCCCTTGGCCCCCAGTACATACCAACACATATCAGGGTCGCTTTAAAGGATCAAATTGGAGTCCTCTATGTGACAGGAGATTGTGCAACAGATACAGCTCTTAATAACCTCCCAATTCATTCCCACAGTAACTATGGTGGAAGCACTAGAAGGACACCAGAAATGAATTTGTCTCAGAAAACTTTTAAGATGAAGGAAACCTGCAGTGTGTCATATGCATGCCAAACTATGTGAGGTAGAAAACAACAATCCTGAAGATTGAAGCAACCAATTATATCCACTGAAGGAGTGACGTGCACAGCAAAATGTTTTTCTAACTAATTAAGACCTCAAGCAAAAGGGTGTCTCAGATTCTCCAGGCCATCTAACAACCTGTATAAAAGCCCTCGCAACTCAGGGTTCTTTAACCACTTCTCTTGACGTCTCCTCCTCAGTGGGCTGGGTAAGTGCGATTTCACTGAATCTCTCCATACCTATCCAGATGTCTCGTTAGTGCTCATTTCAATTTTGCATATAGACTCCAATTACTGTCTATCTTACGGGAGTTTCCACGAAAAAATCTTGATTATTAAGTTGCAGGCATTGGTGGATTCATGGTATAAAGCGAGGGTGGCAATTTTTTGCAGAACTACATAGGCATTTGGGACACAAGTTCAGGTTTATTTTCATAAAGAAACAGGCATTCGAATCCCTTTGGCAGCTTTGAAAAAGCTCATAAACCACTTTTAATTCAACAGCAGCTCAAGCAGTTTGCTACATTAGATGGATCTCTGCTCTGAACCAGTACGGCAATTTCTCTGTTCTTATGTGCTCTGCTAGCAATGATAGGTGCAGATCCCCAGCTGGTGTAAGTTAGCTTAGCACCATTCATCTCCGTTGAACAGTGGCGATTTCCGCAGGCTCGGGCTCTGGTCCTTAATCTTTTGTACTGACGAAGAATATTTTTCATACATACATGGTCAAGTATTGCTGACTCAAGCTTCAGAAGCCAAAGTACCACGCGCTCTCTCTTTCTACGTGGCCCCCATTTCAATGGGAACTGAGCTTTGACCCGTTTATTCCACTGGCTCTAAGGCATTATGGTGACTCTTTTCCTTTCTGTGTGTTTCAGGTTTACTTCCAACGCACGGAGATGTTGTTCCACCACCAAAAAAAGATTTGCAAACCTTGGTGCTGTAAACCGCACCAAAAGATTTGTAAACCTTGGTTCTGTAAACCGTGGGGTTATGGGGACTCAAGCGGTTACGGAGGCGATGATGGACACTGGCCGCCATGCTGCTGGAAAAAGCCATTCAAGTGCTGCTACCCCTGCCCCTACCCCTGCTTCTACCCTCACCCCTATCCCTGCGGCCCAACAGACCTGTATCCATGTTTCGCTGAGGAGGAATAGCCATGGAACAAGGAACAACCAGCAAACGAAAAGCAAGATACCGATTCACGGCTGAGCTCATGGACAATGGCTTTGGGAAATGCTGAGTGCCCACAACTCCCAAGGGAGCTGTGAGTTCTCAGCACTGCAGGAAACCTGCACCAGATTTCTATTTGCCAGGGAACACTTTAGCACAGTTTCCTCTAATACCGCCATACTCTCTCCTTTACTCTAGCTATCTGACGGCCCGAATCTCAGCTCCATCATGGCCCCTTTCGGCCTCTCTGACAGTGTCAATGCAGCAGGGGCCTGTGAGTTCATACAAATGATATTTACACTCACTCAAAGGCTCTTTACAAACCAACGTCCTGGGACGTAAGTGTCAATGAGAATTAGGGCCTATGTTTTCTAGCCTTTCCATAAATATGTACCATTTGTTTCCAGTTTCAACACTGCTACAGAAGATGTATAACAGAGAAAGAACTTAGTCCTCTCCTGATATTGTGCTTTGTCTAATTAGACTGGGGCTGGGATAACACAATTAACTGAAAATGGCTGCAAACAGGATTTGATTGTCAAACTCTACAGCGGCACCAAAGAAAGAAGAACATCTGATGGGAAATGCATCACCTGGGAGCAGTTCATTTGTTGTAATCCTGGAAAACCTGGCAATGTATTTTCTACTCTGCATTCTGTCTGTTCCTATGTAATCCTATTATATTAGCATTAAAGTGATTCTGAAACATGATAGCAATCCTCTGGTTTCCGTTCTGGTCCATTCCTCATTTTACAAACATCTATGAGTTAGATGCCAAATACTTTGTAAATGTGGGTAACAATTCACTCCTGCGCAGGGAACCAATGCCTGGGCACTGCTTCTGAACAACTGACTGATGCATAAACACTGACTCATTACTCCTCAGACCTCCTCTGCGACACAACTCTCTGCTTTTGTTAACTTCCACAGCTAGGGAAACTGAGGCACAGAGGCAGCCAGGGATTTGCTCACAGCTGCGGGAAGTGATTTGCTCAAGTTCACACAGTCAGGCCCTGGCAAAACCGGGATTAAAACTCGCAATTTCCAGACTCCCAGCCTTTCTGATTATTTCCTCAGACTCTGTTACCCCTCCATGGAAACCCCCTCATGTCTTGCTGGTGTGATGACTTACAGCTCTCCGGCCGTACATGTGATTTAAAGATAATATACCTTTGCCCTCTAATATGGGACCCGTAATATGGCCACATTCTTTGAAATACAGAAACACAAGACTTTCCACTTTGACCCAATCAATGACCCAGCTAGTCCAGGTTTCAGAGTAGCAGCCGTGTCAGTCTGTATCCGTAAAAAGAAAAGGAGGACTTGTGGCACCTTAGAAACTAACACATTTATTAGAGCATAAGCTTTTGTGAGCTACAGCTCACTTCATCGGCTCTGACAGTGACCAACAACAGCTGCTTCAGAGGAAGGCTCAAGAAACTCTGCAGAAGGCAGTTGTGGGATAACCTGCCCATAGGAGAAGTTTCTGACTCATTTCTATTAATTACTCAGACCTATTCTTCATTATTGGCTAATGCCCTGAGGCAGGAAAGTTTATATCCCTGCCAAACAGAATGGAATAAGTCCATCTCAATCTACCACTGCTCGAGGGTACGGCACACACCATTGTGCCTGGATTGCCCAGGGTACGCACCAGCTTCTCACTCTCCTTCTCCTGCCTGCTAACGTGGCTCTCCAGTCGGGTCACCAACTTTTCTCCACCCCTTCTGTGGTCCCGATTGTCCCACACTACAAGTCCAAGAACTGTCTACCCCTTTAAGGGTCCCCTGGAGCTCACAAACAGAACAGACTCCCTGCTCCCCCTAGCAACTCTTCACCCCTGGAAGAAGGGCAATACCAGGCCTTTGAACCACGCTAGCTTTCAAAATAGCTCTTCCAGAGGTAAGTTTGCATAGACTTTTGTTCTGCCCTGGGGTAAATTTCACTTTATCGGGATTACAAAATCATCTCTCAATACACCTCCCTTATTAGGGTGATCATCAAAGCAGAACCATACACTTCTGTTAATTGTAGCATTGCTCATTGTTTGAATTGAAGGTTGGTGGCACAGGGCTTTCTAAGGGTTTGGAGTTACAACCTCAGCACTCACATCTCCATCCATGAGCACCTAAGAGAACTGAGGTCATCTGAGAAAATGCAGATGATGTAGCCCACAAGAAGCACAGGAGAGATGGAGAAAAACCAGGACACGGACATGGGATGATATTACACCAATTCAGCCTCCGGCCAGCCATAGGATTCTGCATCATGAGATCAGTCTTCTGGTTTCGTTTCTGCTGCATTCCTCAGTTAGCCGCCTCTGTGAGTTAGGTGCCTAAACGCTTGGTAACTCTGGCCTTGTCGGTAACAATTCACTCCTGCGCAGGGACCCAGTGCCTGGGCACTACTTAAGTCCCAAGGAGCCCTTGGTTAGAAGAGAATCAGGTCCGGCAAGAGGCTGTAAATCAGAGGAGGTATTACCCTGTGGTTCCCCTGCTAGTACCAACTAACGCCAGTCGGGTGTTCGGTAACCCTTCTCTTTGGAACAGCTCGACCTTTTCAGTCATGGTTTAATGCCTGACTTCATTGGGAAGTAGGAATGAATCTGAAGGAAATTCAGCAGTGGATCTGAGCATCAGTAGCATGTACAACAATCCAGTCTGGTCTTTCAAATCCATGCTGATGTTGGTTTGGGATATTCTGCCTTTAAGCACTGCAATTTCAGGGAGCCTGTACTCTGAATATTCTGCACATCCACCCATAATGCATCCAATCTAATGCAACCTGAAATGAATGGTAGAGAATCATGGCAGAAGCACACCGTACTATTTGTTCCAGCGCTGCTCATTGACTGTGTTCGGGGTTAGTGGCACAGTGTTTTATAAAGGCCTGGACTTACAATCTTGAATCTATACCACCTCAGCAACCACATCTCCATCCATGAGCAGCTAAGAGAAGGGAGATCTTATGGGAAAGTGCGGCCAAGAGAGCCCAAGTGAAGCACGGGAAGATGAAGAAAAGGCATCACGGACCCAGCAAGAGACCTCTGTGGAATGAGTTTAGGAGAATGCATACTCTCACCACCTGGAGGTCATGTTTCCAGGTCTTTCTCTGGCGGGAATAGTTCCAGTAGTCAACAGAGCCGGAACGATTTACAGCTGGCTCAATAACTATACAATGGAATTTTATAGAAAAGAGAAAAACCTAGCTGCTATAGAATGAAAATCGACACAGCTACAAATTCTGAAGCGAGAAATCATGACCTGACTAAGGCCTAGAAATGAGAGCCACTGAAATACATTTTTGAACTGACTCTATTACTCAAACGTGGGCATCTTCTATGAACAAAACATCAACAGTGTAATCATACAACATTTTGCATATATAGAACTTTAATGACTGTTTGTGAAGTGGTTGGTATCCTCAGTTACCACTTACCATCTGACACGAGTGTTCTTATCCTTATTGTCTATGCAAATAAACAGAGGCAAATAAACTGTGAAGAAGGTCACCCAAAGAGTCCGTTGCAGAGAAAGCAATAAAACCACATAGTCCGATTTTTCATGCCACACGCTACTCTCTGGGTTGAACATTAGTTGACCTCATTACGTGACGTTAATCAAGTGTTTTGTTAATAACATTTCGTGTTTTGGGCTTCCTCATATGCAATTTACATGACTCTAATGATTACGGCGACTCTATCGTATTCTTGTTTTGTTTGGCAAGCTTCTGGACAAATTCTCTTCTGATATAAGCATAAACAAAGACCAACTAAATAATGTGCTGATCCCCTTCAGTTTTGCCTTCTTTGTACATGGAGATACTAATTTGCCAAAGGAATGATCAAGATGTAAATTACATAAATGTTCATTGGTGGCTTAAGATTATAAACTGCTATTTATAATTCAAATATTAAGTACTGAAGTGATAAGACATGTCTCTTCCTGTGAAAAATCCGGCTGTTATTGTCAAACAAAATCTTAACTCCAGCCTCGTTTGCCTCAAAACATTTTTTCACCACCTCCAGCAACATGGACCCTTCACTTGTTCCACATTTTTTTTGCTGAGTATGTCAGTTACATAGTTCGTAAGAGGCGGTGTAGGTTAGTCAACTTGAAGTTAGAATTCCAATAGAAAGTTTCCTCACTCCCATGCAGAAGAATCAGAAGATGTTTCCTCCAGAAACTTGTCAAAACAAAACAAAAAAAGAACTCATGAATGCGTCTCTCTATGGCAGGGGTTCTCAAAAATTAAGACAGCACCACAGGAGGTCGGCCTGAAGCCTGATCCCGCCCAAGCACTGCTACCTGCGGTGTGGGGGCGGGGGCAAAGCGAAAGCCCCACTGCCCCAGGCCACAGGGACAAAGCCGAAGCCCAAGGGCAGAGGCCTGTAAGCTTAGCCCCACCACCCAGGACTGAAGCCTTCTGGCTTTGGCTTCGGCTTTGGCCCTGGGCCTCAGCAAGTCTAAACCAGCTCTGGCGACCCTATTAAAATGGGGTCGCAACCCACTTTGGGGTCCTGACCACAGTTTGAGAACCACTGCTCTATGTATTACTCTCCTCTTTGTCATACGTTTAGAATTCAAAAATGTGAAGGGCCTGACAGGGTCCAGGCTCAATGGGAAGCACGTGTTTTCAAGACTAATCCGTCTAATTCTGTCTCTGCAACTCATTTCCTGTTAGACCTTATTCTCAATGTGCCTGTGTTTATCCACGTAGATAACAGGGACAATATCACTTGTCATGGATGTTCCACTTCCTTGACACACTGGATAGCAACCCTCTTCGCAAACACTCATTAAGGCTTTTGATGTCTAAAGTATTGAATTATGATGATAATGATAGTTTATTCCTGAAAGACACCCTTGTATTGAGTAACAGCGTCACTTTACAAGGAATTAATATCTAGACCACAGATTCTCAAACTTCATTGCACCATGACCCCCTTCTGACAAAAATTACTACATGACCCCAAGAGGAGGAACGGAAGCCTGAACCCACCCAAGCCCTGCTGCTCCAAGCAGGCGTGGGGGGAAGCGGTCAAAACCAAAGATCAAGGGCTTCAGCCCTGGGCAGAGGACTTGCAACCGGTTGGTGGGGCTCAGGCTTCAGCCCTGGGCAGTGGGGCGAGGGTTTCGGATTTGGCCCCGGGTCCCAACCAGGCTAAAATCAGCCCTGGCAACCCCATCAAAATGGGGGTGCGACCCACTTTGGAGTCCCAACCTTCTAAGGTGTTCAGAGCCTTAGAATCACAACAAGGCTTCTCATGCTGATTCCAGGAAACTTTCCAGAAAACCTTTTGTAGTGATAAACACCCATTTTTCATGATTTGTGTGTATAAATACAAACACCTTCTGTAGTTTCCACAGTATGCATCCGATGAAGTGAGCTGTAGCTCACGAAATCTTATGCTCAAATAAATTGGTTAGTCTCTAAGGTGCCACAAGTACTCCTTTTCTTTTTGCGAATACAGACTAACACGGCTGTTACTCTGAAGCCTTTCCATAGAGTGTATGTTACAATTTCAACATCATTCTCCTCATAGTAGACAAACATTCTGCTGGCTAGAAAGCTGGCTAGATTGACGGGCTCAACGGGTAGTTATCAATGGCTCCATGTCTAGTTGGCAGCCGGTATCAAGTGGAGTGCCCCAAGGGTCGGTTCTCAGGCCGGTTTTGTTCAATATCTTCATAAATGATCTGGAGGATGGTGTGGATTGAACCCTCAGCAAGTTTGCAGATGACACTAAACTGGGAGGAGAGGTAGATACGCTGGAGGGTAGGGATAGGATATAGAGGGACCTAGATAAATTGGAGGATTGGGCCAAAAGAAATCTGATGAGGTTCAACAAGGACAAGTGCCGAGTCCTGCACTTAGGACGGAAGAATCCCATGCACCGCTACAGACTAGGGACCGAATGGCTCGGCAGCAGTTCTGCAGAAAAGGACCTAGGGGTTACAGTGGACGAGAAGCTGGATATGAGTCAACAGTGTGCCCTTGTTGCCAAGAAGGCCAATGGCATTTTGGGATGTATAAGTAGGGGCACTGCCAACAGATTGAGGGACGTGATCCTTCCCCTCTATTGAACGCTGGTGAGGCCTCATCTGGAGTACTGTGTCCAGTTTGGGGCCCCACCCTACAAGAAGGATGTGGAAAAATTGGAAAGAGTCCAGCGGAGGGAAACAAAAATGATTAGGGGACTGGAACACATGAGTTAAGAGGAGAGGCTGAGGGAACTGGGATGTTTAGTCTACGGAAGAGAAGAATGAGGGGGGATTTGATAGCTGCTTTCAACTACCTGAAAGCGGGTTCCAAAGAGGATGGCTCTAGACTGTTCTCAGTGGTAGCAGATGACAGAACAAGGAGTAATGGTCTCAAGTTGCAGTGGGGGAGATTTAGGTTGGATATTAAGAAAAACTTTTTCACTAGGAGGGTGGTGAAACACTGGAATGCGTTACCTAAGGAATTGGTGGAATCTCCTTCCTTAGAAGTTTTTAAGGTCAGGCTTGACAAAGCCCTGGCTGGGATGATTTAATTGGGGATCGGTCCTGCTTTGAGCAGGGGGTTGGACTAGATGACCTCCTGAGGTCCCGTACAACCCTGATATTCTATGATTCTAAGCTCAGGGTCTTCCAGCATGCCTTAAACTGATCAGATTTTAAATAAGTCTGATCTCAGCCCATAGCCTTAGCTAAGAAAGACACATCTCCATCTTTCCTGTCTGTCATCTGAGACTTTATCCGCTGCTTTTTCATGCAAGACAACCATTGTGTTTGGCTGTTATTGGATGCAGATCATGTGACTGATGCCAGAGACGTTCCAAGGTTTATCTCAAAGACTTTATCAAACATAACTTGTTTTCAACCACCACCAACCCTCACCTCAAACCAAGAGCAGCCCTGCAAGAGGAAGCCATGGTGATCACCCTCATCCCATAACACTGGTGCCATAACTTATTGAATTTTTAATTAATCTGAGGGAAAACACGCCCCTAAGCAGAGGGTCAGCACAAAGGCCGGTGCAAATCTCAGGTCCCTGTTACGATCTTTTTTGGAACTGTAAGTGGGACTTCAGTGGTTCATAGGTCTTAAACTGTCCATCTGACAGAGGGAAATGTCAAGCCACAGGGCCTCAATGTGCCGTCCTCCTTGGAAATTCCATGGGGGGAACTGCCCTTGGCCCCCAGTACATACCAACACATATCAGGGTCGCTTTAAAGGATCAAATTGGAGTCCTCTATGTGACAGGAGATTGTGCAACAGATACAGCTCTTAATAACCTCCCAATTCATTCCCACAGCAACTATGGTGGAAGCACTAGAAGGACACCAGAAATGAATTTGTCTCAGAAAACTTTTAAGATGAAGGAAACCTGCAGTGTGTCATATGCATGCCAAACCATGTGAGGTAGAAAACAACAATCCTGAAGATTGAAGCAACCAATTATATCCACTGAAGGAGTGACGTGCACAGCAAAATGTTTTTCTAACTAATTAAGACCTCAAGCAAAAGGGTGTCTCAGATTCTCCAGGCCATCTAACAACCTGTATAAAAGCCCTCGCAACTCAGGGTTCTTTAACCACTTCTCTTGACGTCTCCTCCTCAGTGGGCTGGGTAAGTGCGATTTCACTGAATCTCTCCATACCTATCCAGATGTCTCGTTAGTGCTCATTTCTATTTTGCATATAGACTCCAATTACTGTCTATCTTACGGGAGTTTCCACGAAAAAATCTTGATTATTAAGTTGCAGGCATTGGTGGATTCATGGTATAAAGCGAGGGTGGCAATTTTTTGCAGAACTACATAGGCATTTGGGACACAAGTTCAGGTTTATTTTCATAAAGAAACAGGCATTCGAATCCCTTTGGCAGCTTTGAAAAAGCTCATAAACCACTTTTAATTCAACAGCAGCTCAAGCAGTTTGCTACATTAGATGGATCTCTGCTCTGAACCAGTACGGCAATTTCTCTGTTTTTATGTGCTCTGCTAGCAATGATAGGTGCAGATCCCCAGCTGGTGTAAGTTAGCTTAGCACCATTCATCTCCGTTGAACAGTGGCGATTTCCGCAGGCTCGGGCTCTGGTCCTTAATCTTTTGTACTGACGAAGAATATTTTTCATACATACATGGTCAAGTATTGCTGACTCACAAGCTTCAGAAGCCAAAGTACCACGCGCTCTCTCTTTCTACGTGGCCCCCATTTCAATGGGAACTGAGCTTTGACCCGTTTATTCCACTGGCTCTAAGGCATTATGGTGACTCTTTTCCTTTCTGTGTGTTTCAGGTTTACTTCCAACGCACGGAGATGTTGTTCCACCACCAAAAAAAGATTTGCAAACCTTGGTGCTGTAAACCGCACCAAAAGATTTGTAAACCTTGGTTCTGTAAACCGTGGGGTTATGGGGACTCAAGCGGTTACGGAGGCGATGATGGACACTGGCCGCCATGCTGCTGGAAAAAGCCATTCAAGTGCTGCTACCCCTGCCCCTACCCCTGCTTCTACCCTCACCCCTATCCCTGCGGCCCAACAGACCTGTATCCATGTTTCGCTGAGGAGGAATAGCCATGGAACAAGGAACAACCAGCAAACGAAAAGCAAGATACCGATTCACGGCTGAGCTCATGGACAATGGCTTTGGGAAATGCTGAGTGCCCACAACTCCCAAGGGAGCTGTGAGTTCTCAGCACTGCAGGAAACCTGCACCAGATTTCTATTTGCCAGGGGACACTTTAGCACAGTTTCCTCTAATACCGCCATACTCTCTCCTTTACTCTAGCTATCTGACGGCCCGAATCTCAGCTCCATCATGGCCCCTTTCGGCCTCTCTGACAGTGTCAATGCAGCAGGGGCCTGTGAGTTCATACAAATGATATTTACACTCACTCAAAGGCTCTTTACAAACCAACGTCCTGGGACGTAAGTGTCAATGAGAATTAGGGCCTATGTTTTCTAGCCTTTCCATAAATATGTACCATTTGTTTCCAGTTTCAACACTGCTACAGAAGATGTATAACAGAGAAAGAACTTAGTCCTCTCCTGATATTGTGCTTTGTCTAATTAGACTGGGGCTGGGATAACACAATTAACTGAAAATGGCTGCAAACAGGATTTGATTGTCAAACTCTACAGCGGCACCAAAGAAAGAAGAACATCTGATGGGAAATGCATCACCTGGGAGCAGTTCATTTGTTGTAATCCTGGAAAACCTGGCAATGTATTTTCTACTCTGCATTCTGTCTGTTCCTATGTAATCCTATTATATTAGCATTAAAGTGATTCTGAAACATGATAGCAATCCTCTGGTTTCCGTTCTGGTCCATTCCTCATTTTACAAACATCTATGAGTTAGATGCCAAATACTTTGTAAATGTGGGTAACAATTCACTCCTGCGCAGGGAACCAATGCCTGGGCACTGCTTCTGAACAACTGACTGATGCATAAACACTGACTCATTACTCCTCAGACCTCCTCTGCGACACAACTCTCTGCTTTTGTTAACTTCCACAGCTAGGGAAACTGAGGCACAGAGGCAGCCAGGGATTTGCTCACAGCTGCGGGAAGTGATTTGCTCAAGTTCACACAGTCAGGCCCTGGCAAAACCGGGATTAAAACTCGCAATTTCCAGACTCCCAGCCTTTCTGATTATTTCCTCAGACTCTGTTACCCCTCCATGGAAACCCCCTCATGTCTTGCTGGTGTGATGACTTACAGCTCTCTGGCCGTACATGTGATTTAAAGATAATATACCTTTGCCCTCTAATATGGGACCCGTAATATGGCCACATTCTTTGAAATACAGAAACACAAGACTTTCCACTTTGACCCAATCAATGACCCAGCTAGTCCAGGTTTCAGAGTAGCAGCCGTGTCAGTCTGTATCCGTAAAAAGAAAAGGAGGACTTGTGGCACCTTAGAAACTAACACATTTATTAGAGCATAAGCTTTTGTGAGCTACAGCTCACTTCATCGGCTCTGACAGTGACCAACAACAGCTGCTTCAGAGGAAGGCTCAAGAAACTCTGCAGAAGGCAGTTGTGGGATAACCTGCCCATAGGAGAAGTTTCTGACTCATTTCTATTAATTACTCAGACCTATTCTTCATTATTGGCTAATGCCCTGAGGCAGGAAAGTTTATATCCCTGCCAAACAGAATGGAATAAGTCCATCTCAATCTACCACTGCTCGAGGGTACGGCACACACCATTGTGCCTGGATTGCCCAGGGTACGCACCAGCTTCTCACTCTCCTTCTCCTGCCTGCTAACGTGGCTCTCCAGTCAGGTCACCAACTTTTCTCCACCCCTTCTGTGGTCCCGATTGTCCCACACTACAAGTCCAAGAACTGTCTACCCCTTTAAGGGTCCCCTGGAGCTCACAAACAGAACAGACTCCCTGCTCCCCCTAGCAACTCTTCACCCCTGGAAGAAGGGCAATACCAGGCCTTTGAACCACGCTAGCTTTCAAAATAGCTCTTCCAGAGGTAAGTTTGCATAGACTTTTGTTCTGCCCTGGGGTAAATTTCGCTTTATCGGGATTACAAAATCATCTCTCAATACACCTCCCTTATTAGGGTGATCATCAAAGCAGAACCATACACTTCTGTTAATTGTAGCATTGCTCATTATTTGAATTGAAGGTTGGTGGCACAGGGCTTTCTAAGGGTTTGGAGTTACAACCTCAGCACTCACATCTCCATCCATGAGCACCTAAGAGAACTGAGGTCGTCTGAGAAAATGCAGATGATGTAGCCCACAAGAAGCACAGGAGAGATGGAGAAAAACCAGGACACGGACATGGGATGATATTACACCAATTCAGCCTCCGGCCAGCCATAGGATTCTGCATCATGAGATCAGTCTTCTGGTTTCGTTTCTGCTGCATTCCTCAGTTAGCCGCCTCTGTGAGTTAGGTGCCTAAACACTTGGTAAATCTGGCCTTGTCGGTAACAATTCACTCCTGCGCAGGGACCCAGTGCCTGGGCACTACTTAAGTCCCAAGGAGCCCTTGGTTAGAAGAGAATCAGGTCCGGCAAGAGGCTGTAAATCAGAGGAGGTATTACCCTGTGGTTCCCCTGCTAGTACCAACTAACGCCAGTCGGGTGTTCGGTAACCCTTCTCTTTGGAACAGCTCGGCCTTTTCAGTCATGGTTTAATGCCTGACTTCATTGGGAAGTGGGAATGAATCTGAAGGAAATTCAGCGGTGGATCTGAGCATCAGTAGCATGTACAACAATCCAGTCTGGTCTATCAAATCCATGCTGATGTTGGTTTGGGATATTCTGCCTTTAAGCACTGCAATTTCAGGGAGCCTGTACTCTGAATACTCTGCACATCCACCCATAATGCATCCAATCTAATGCAACCTGAAATGAATGGTAGAGAATCATGGCAGAAGCACACCGTACTATTTGTTCCAGCGCTGCTCATTGACTGTGTTCGGGGTTAGTGGCACAGTGTTTTATAAAGGCCTGGACTTACAATCTTGAATCTATACCACCTCAGCAACCACATCTCCATCCATGAGCAGCTAAGAGAAGGGAGATCTTATGGGAAAGTGCGGCCAAGAGAGCCCAAGTGAAGCACGGGAAGATGAAGAAAAGGCATCACGGACCAAGCAAGAGACCTCTGTGGAATGAGTTTAGGAGAATGCATACTCTCACCACCTGGAGGTCATGTTTCCAGGTCTTTCTCTGGCGGGAATAGTTCCAGTAGTCAACAGAGCCGGAACGATTTACAGCTGGCTCAATAACTATACCATGGAATTTTATAGAAAAGAGAAAAGGTGTACTTGTGGCACCTTAGAGACTAACCAATTTATTTGAGCATGAGCTTTCGTGAACTACAGCTCACTTCATCGGATGCATACCGTGGAAACTGCAGCAGACTTTATATATACACAGAGAATATGAACCAATACCTCCTCCACCCCACTGTCCTGCTGGTAATAGCTTATCTAAAGTGATCATCAGGTTAGGCCATTTCCAGCACAAATCCAGGTTTTCTCACCCTCCACCCCCCAACACAAATTCACTCTCCTGCTGGTGATAGCCCATCCAAAGTGACAACTCTTTACACAATGTGCATGATAATCAAGTTGGGCCATTTCCTGCACAAATCCAGGTTCTCTCACTCCCTCACCCCCCTCCAAAAACCCACCCCCATACACACACAAACTCACTCTCCTGCTGGTAATAGCTCATCCAAACTGACCACTCTCCAAGTTTAAATCCAAGTTAAACCACAACATCTGGGGGCGGGTAGGAAAAAACAAGAGGAAATAGGCTACCTTGCATAATGACTTAGCCACTCCCAGTCTCTATTTATAGAGTATTTATTTATAGAGACTGGGAGTGGCTAAGTCATTATGCAAGGTAGCCTATTTCCTCTTGTTTTTTCCTACCCCCCCCCCCAGATGTTCTGGTTTAACTTGGATTTAAACTTGGAGAGTGGTCAGTTTGGATGAGCTATTACCAGCAGGAGAGTGAGTTTGTGTGTGTATGGGGGTGGGTTGTTGGAGGGGGGTGAGGGAGTGAGAGAACCTGGATTTGTGCAGGAAATGGCCCAACTTGATTATCATGCACATTGTGTAAAGAGTTGTCACTTTGGATGGGCTATCACCAGCAGGAGAGTGAATTTGTGTGGGGGGGTGGAGGGTGAGAAAACCTGGATTTGTGCTGGAAATGGCCTAACCTGATGATCACTTTAGATAAGCTATTACCAGCAGGACAGTGGGGTGGGAGGAGGTATTGTTTCATATTCTCTGTGTATATATAAAGTCTGCTGCAGTTTCCACGGTATGCATCCGATGAAGTGAGCTGTAGCTCACGAAAGCTCATGCTCAAATAAATTGGTTAGTCTCTAAGGTGCCACAAGTACTCCTTTTCTTTTTGCGAATACAGACTAACACGGCTGTTACTCTGAAACCTGTCATAGAAAAGAGAAACACCTAGCTGCTATAGAATGAAAATCGACACAGCTACAAATTCTGAAGCGAGAAATCATGACCTGACTAAGGCCTAGAAATGAGAGCCACTGAAATACATTTTTGAAGTGACTCTATTACTCAAACATGGGCATCTTCTATGAACAAAACATCAACATTGTAATCATACAACATTTTGCATATATAGAACTTTAATGACTGTTTGTGAAGTGGTTGGTATCCTCAGTTACCACTTACCATCTGACATGAGTGTTCTTATCCTTATTGTCTATGCAAATAAACAGAGGCAAATGAACTGTGCAGGAGGTCACCCAAAGAGTCCGTTGCAGAGACAGCAATAAAATCACATAGTCCGATTTCTCATGCCACACGCTACTCTCTGGGTTGAACATTAGTTGACCTCATTACGTGACGTTAATCAAGTGTTTTGTTAATAACATTTCGTGTTTTGGGCTTCCTCATATGCAATTTACATGACTCTAATGAATACGGCGACTCTATCGTATTCTTGTTTTGTTTGGCAAGCTTCTGGACAAATTCTCTTCCGATCTAAGCATAAACAAAGACCAACTAAATAATGTGCTGATCCCCTTCAGTTTTGCCTTCTTTGTACATGGAGATACTAATTTGCCAAAGGAATGATCAGACTGTAAATTACATAAATGTTCGTTGGTGGCTTAAGATTATAAACTGCTATTTATAATTCAAATATTAAGTACTGAAGTGATAAGACACATGTCTCTTCCTGTGAAAAATCCGGCTGTTATTGTCAAACAAAATCTTAACTCCAGCCTCGTTTGCCTCAAAACATTTTTCCACCACCTCCAGCAACATGGACCCTTCACTTGTTCCACATTTTTTTTGCTGAGTATGTCAGTTACATAGTTCGTAAGAGGCGGTGTAGGTTAGTCAACTTGAAGTTAGAATTCCAATAGAAAGTTTCCTCACTCCCATGCAGAAGAATCACAAGATGTTTCCTCCAGAAACTTGTCAAAACAAAACAAAAAAAGAACTCATGAATGCGTCTCTCTATGGCAGGGGTTCTCAAAAATTAAGACAGCACCACAGGAGGTCGGCCTGAAGCCTGATCCCGCCCAAGCACTGCTACCTGCGGTGTGGGGGCGGGGGCAAAGCGAAAGCCCCACTGCCCCAGGCCACAGGGACAAAGCCGAAGCCCAAGGGCAGAGGCCTGTAAGCTTAGCCCCACCACCCAGGACTGAAGCCTTCTGGCTTTGGCTTCGGCTTTGGCCCTGGGCCTCAGCAAGTCGCAACCCACTTTGGGGTCCTGACCCACAGTTTGAGAACCACTGCTCTATGTATTACTCTCCTCTTTGTCATACATTTAGAATTCAAAAATGTGAAGGGCCTGACAGGGTCCAGGCTCAATGGGAAGCACGTGTTTTCAAGACTAATCCGTCTAATTCTATCTCTGCAACTCATTTCCTGTAAGACCTTATTCTCAATGTGCCTGTGTTTATCCACGTAGATAACAGGGACAATATCACTTGTCATGGATGTTCCACTTCCTTGACACACTGGATTGCAACCCTCTTCGCAAACACTCATTAAGGCTTTTGATGTCTAAAGTATTGAATTATGATGATAATGATAGTTTATTCCTGAAAGACACCCTTGTATTGAGTAACAGCGTCACTTTACAAGGAATTAATATCTAGACCACAGATTCTCAAACTTCATTGCACCATGAACCCCTTCTGACAAAAATTACCACATGACCCCAAGAGGAGGAACGGAAGCCTGAACCCACCCAAGCCCTGCTGCTCCAAGCAGGCGTGGGGGGAAGCGGTCAAAACCAAAGATTAAGGGCTTCAGCCCTCGGCAGAGGGTTTGCAACCGGTTGGTGGGGCTCAGGCTTCAGCCCTGGGCAGTGGGGCGAGGGTTTCGGCTTTGGCCCCGGGTCCCAACCAGGCTAAAATCAGCCCTGGCAACCCCATCAAAATGGGGTTGCGACCCACTTTGGGGTCCCAACCTTCTAAGGTGTTCAGAGCCTTAGAATCACAACAAGGCTTCTCATGCTGATTCCAGGAAACTTTCCAGAAAACCTTTTGTAGTGATAAACACCCATTTTTCATGATTTGTGTGTATAAAAACAAACACCTTCTGTAGTTTCCACAGTATGCATCCGATGAAGTGAGCTGTAGCTCACGAAATCTTATGCTCAAATAAATTGGTTAGTCTCTAAGTTGCCACAAGTACTCCTTTTCTGTTTGTGAATACAGACTAACACGGCTGTTACTCTGAAACCTTTCCATAGAGTGTATGTTACAATTTCAACATCATTCTCCTCATAGTAGACAAACATTCTGCTGGCTAGAAAGCTGGCTAGATTGACAGGCTCAACGGGTAGTTATCAATGGCTCCATGTCTAGTTGGCAGCCGGTATCAAGTGGAGTGCCCCAAGGGTCGGTTCTCGGGCCGGTTTTGTTCAATATCTTCATAAATGATCTGGAGGATGGTGTGGATTGAACCCTCAGCAAGTTTGCAGATGACACTAAACTGGGAGGAGAGGTAGATACGCTGGAGGGTAGGGATAGGATATAGAGGGACCTAGATAAATTGGAGGATTGGGCCAAAAGAAATCTGATGAGGTTCAACAAGGACAAGTGCCGAGTCCTGCACTTAGGACGGAAGAATCCCATGCACCGCTACAGACTAGGGACCGAATGGCTCGGCAGCAGTTCTGCAGAAACGGACCTAGGGGTTACAGTGGACGAAAAGCTGGATATGAGTCAACAGTGTGCCCTTGTTGCCAAGAAGGCCAATGGCATTTTGGGATGTATAAGTAGGGGCACTGCCAACAGATTGAGGGACGTGATCCTTCCCCTCTATTGAACGCTGGTGAGGCCTCATCTGGAGTACTGTGTCCAGTTTGGGGCCCCACCCTACAAGAAGGATGTGGAAAAATTGGAAAGAGTCCAGCGGAGGGAAACAAAAATGATTAGGGGACTGGAACACATGAGTTAAGAGGAGAGGCTGAGGGAACTGGGATGTTTAGTCTACGGAAGAGAAGAATGAGGGGGGATTTGATAGCTGCTTTCAACTACCTGAAAGCGGGTTCCAAAGAGGATGGCTCTAGACTGTTCTCAGTGGTAGCAGATGACAGAACAAGGAGTAATGGTCTCAAGTTGCAGTGGGGGAGATTTAGGTTGGATATTAAGAAAAACTTTTTCACTAGGAGGGTGGTGAAACACTGGAATGCGTTACCTAAGGAATTGGTGGAATCTCCTTCCTTAGAAGTTTTTAAGGTCAGGCTTGACAAAGCCCTGGCTGGGATGATTTAATTGGGGATCGGTCCTGCTTTGAGCAGGGGGTTGGACTAGATGACCTCCTGAGGTCCCGTACAACCCTGATATTCTATGATTCTAAGCTCAGGGTCTTCCAGCATGCCTTAAACTGATCAGATTTTAAATAAGTCTGATCTCAGCCCATAGCCTTAGCTAAGAAAGACACATCTCCATCTTTCCTGTCTGTCATCTGAGACTTTATCCGCTGCTTTTTCATGCAAGACAACCATTGTGTTTGGCTGTTATTGGATGCAGATCATGTGACTGATGCCAGAGACGTTCCAAGGTTTATCTCAAAGACTTTATCAAACATAACTTGTTTTCAACCACCACCAACCCTCACCTCAAACCAAGAGCAGCCCTGCAAGAGGAAGCCATGGTGATCACCCTCATCCCATAACACTGGTGCCATAACTTATTGAATTTTTAATTAATCTGAGGGAAAACACGCCCCTAAGCAGAGGGTCAGCACAAAGGCCGGTGCAAATCTCAGGTCCCTGTTACGATCTTTTTTGGAACTGTAAGTGGGACTTCAGTGGTTCATAGGTCTTAAACTGTCCATCTGACAGAGGGAAATGTCAAGCCACAGGGCCTCAATGTGCCGTCCTCCTTGGAAATTCCATGGGGGGAACTGCCCTTGGCCCCCAGTACATACCAACACATATCAGGGTCGCTTTAAAGGATCAAATTGGAGTCCTCTATGTGACAGGAGATTGTGCAACAGATACAGCTCTTAATAACCTCCCAATTCATTCCCACAGCAACTATGGTGGAAGCACTAGAAGGACACCAGAAATGAATTTGTCTCAGAAAACTTTTAAGATGAAGGAAACCTGCAGTGTGTCATATGCATGCCAAACCATGTGAGGTAGAAAACAACAATCCTGAAGATTGAAGCAACCAATTATATCCACTGAAGGAGTGACGTGCACAGCAAAATGTTTTTCTAACTAATTAAGACCTCAAGCAAAAGGGTGTCTCAGATTCTCCAGGCCATCTAACAACCTGTATAAAAGCCCTCGCAACTCAGGGTTCTTTAACCACTTCTCTTGACGTCTCCTCCTCAGTGGGCTGGGTAAGTGCGATTTCACTGAATCTCTCCATACCTATCCAGATGTCTCGTTACTGCTCATTTCTATTTTGCATATAGACTCCAATTACTGTCTATCTTACGGGAGTTTCCACGAAAAAATCTTGATTATTAAGTTGCAGGCATTGGTGGATTCATGGTATAAAGCGAGGGTGGCAATTTTTTGCAGAACTACATAGGCATTTGGGACACAAGTTCAGGTTTATTTTCATAAAGAAACAGGCATTCGAATCCCTTTGGCAGCTTTGAAAAAGCTCATAAACCACTTTTAATTCAACAGCAGCTCAAGCAGTTTGCTACATTAGATGGATCTCTGCTCTGAACCAGTACGGCAATTTCTCTGTTCTTATGTGCTCTGCTAGCAATGATAGGTGCAGATCCCCAGCTGGTGTAAGTTAGCTTAGCACCATTCATCTCCGTTGAACAGTGGCGATTTCCGCTGGCTCGGGCTCTGGTCCTTAATCTTTTGTACTGACGAAGAATATTTTTCATACATACATGGTCAAGTATTGCTGACTCACAAGCTTCAGAAGCCAAAGTACCACGCGCTCTCTCTTTCTACGTGGCCCCCATTTCAATGGGAACTGAGCTTTGACCCGTTTATTCCACTGGCTCTAAGGCATTATGGTGACTCTTTTCCTTTCTGTGTGTTTCAGGTTTACTTCCAACGCACGGAGATGTTGTTCCACCACCAAAAAAAGATTTGCAAACCTTGGTGCTGTAAACCGCACCAAAAGATTTGTAAACCTTGGTTCTGTAAACCGTGGGGTTATGGGGACTCAAGCGGTTACGGAGGCGATGATGGACACTGGCCGCCATGCTGCTGGAAAAAGCCATTCAAGTGCTGCTACCCCTGCCCCTACCCCTGCTTCTACCCTCACCCCTATCCCTGCGGCCCAACAGACCTGTATCCATGTTTCGCTGAGGAGGAATAGCCATGGAACAAGGAACAACCAGCAAACGAAAAGCAAGATACCGATTCACGGCTGAGCTCATGGACAATGGCTTTGGGAAATGCTGAGTGCCCACAACTCCCAAGGGAGCTGTGAGTTCTCAGCACTGCAGGAAACCTGCACCAGATTTCTATTTGCCAGGGGACACTTTAGCACAGTTTCCTCTAATACCGCCATACTCTCTCCTTTACTCTAGCTATCTGACGGCCCGAATCTCAGCTCCATCATGGCCCCTTTCGGCCTCTCTGACAGTGTCAATGCAGCAGGGGCCTGTGAGTTCATACAAATGATATTTACACTCACTCAAAGGCTCTTTACAAACCAACGTCCTGGGACGTAAGTGTCAATGAGAATTAGGGCCTATGTTTTCTAGCCTTTCCATAAATATGTACCATTTGTTTCCAGTTTCAACACTGCTACAGAAGATGTATAACAGAGAAAGAACTTAGTCCTCTCCTGATATTGTGCTTTGTCTAATTAGACTGGGGCTGGGATAACACAATTAACTGAAAATGGCTGCAAACAGGATTTGATTGTCAAACTCTACAGCGGCACCAAAGAAAGAAGAACATCTGATGGGAAATGCATCACCTGGGAGCAGTTCATTTGTTGTAATCCTGGAAAACCTGGCAATGTATTTTCTACTCTGCATTCTGTCTGTTCCTATGTAATCCTATTATATTAGCATTAAAGTGATTCTGAAACATGATAGCAATCCTCTGGTTTCCGTTCTGGTCCATTCCTCATTTTACAAACATCTATGAGTTAGATGCCAAATACTTTGTAAATGTGGGTAACAATTCACTCCTGCGCAGGGAACCAATGCCTGGGCACTGCTTCTGAACAACTGACTGATGCATAAACACTGACTCATTACTCCTCAGACCTCCTCTGCGACACAACTCTCTGCTTTTGTTAACTTCCACAGCTAGGGAAACTGAGGCACAGAGGCAGCCAGGGATTTGCTCACAGCTGCGGGAAGTGATTTGCTCAAGTTCACACAGTCAGGCCCTGGCAAAACCGGGATTAAAACTCACAATTTCCAGACTCCCAGCCTTTCTGATTATTTCCTCAGACTCTGTTACCCCTCCATGGAAACCCCCTCATGTCTTGCTGGTGTGATGACTTACAGCTCTCTGGCCGTACATGTGATTTAAAGATAATATACCTTTGCCCTCTAATATGGGACCCATAATATGGCCACATTCTTTGAAATACAGAAACACAAGACTTTCCACTTTGACCCAATCAATGACCCAGCTAGTCCAGGTTTCAGAGTAGCAGCCGTGTCAGTCTGTATCCGTAAAAAGAAAAGGAGGACTTGTGGCACCTTAGAAACTAACACATTTATTAGAGCATAAGCTTTTGTGAGCTACAGCTCACTTCATCGGCTCTGACAGTGACCAACAACAGCTGCTTCAGAGGAAGGCTCAAGAAACTCTGCAGAAGGCAGTTGTGGGATAACCTGCCCATAGGAGAAGTTTCTGACTCATTTCTATTAATTACTCAGACCTATTCTTCATTATTGGCTAATGCCCTGAGGCAGGAAAGTTTATATCCCTGCCAAACAGAATGGAATAAGTCCATCTCAATCTACCACTGCTCGAGGGTACGGCACACACCATTGTGCCTGGATTGCCCAGGGTACGCACCAGCTTCTCACTCTCCTTCTCCTGCCTGCTAACGTGGCTCTCCAGTCAGGTCACCAACTTTTCTCCACCCCTTCTGTGGTCCCGATTGTCCCACACTACAAGTCCAAGAACTGTCTACCCCTTTAAGGGTCCCCTGGAGCTCACAAACAGAACAGACTCCCTGCTCCCCCTAGCAACTCTTCACCCCTGGAAGAAGGGCAATACCAGGCCTTTGAACCACGCTAGCTTTCAAAATAGCTCTTCCAGAGGTAAGTTTGCATAGACTTTTGTTCTGCCCTGGGGTAAATTTCGCTTTATCGGGATTACAAAATCATCTCTCAATACACCTCCCTTATTAGGGTGATCATCAAAGCAGAACCATACACTTCTGTTAATTGTAGCATTGCTCATTGTTTGAATTGAAGGTTGGTGGCACAGGGCTTTCTAAGGGTTTGGAGTTACAACCTCAGCACTCACATCTCCATCCATGAGCACCTAAGAGAACTGAGGTCGTCTGAGAAAATGCAGATGATGTAGCCCACAAGAAGCACAGGAGAGATGGAGAAAAACCAGGACACGGACATGGGATGATATTACACCAATTCAGCCTCCGGCCAGCCATAGGATTCTGCATCATGAGATCAGTCTTCTGGTTTCGTTTCTGCTGCATTCCTCAGTTAGCCGCCTCTGTGAGTTAGGTGCCTAAACACTTGGTAAATCTGGCCTTGTCGGTAACAATTCACTCCTGCGCAGGGACCCAGTGCCTGGGCACTACTTAAGTCCCAAGGAGCCCTTGGTTAGAAGAGAATCAGGTCCGGCAAGAGGCTGTAAATCAGAGGAGGTATTACCCTGTGGTTCCCCTGCTAGTACCAACTAACGCCAGTCGGGTGTTCGGTAACCCTTCTCTTTGGAACAGCTCGGCCTTTTCAGTCATGGTTTAATGCCTGACTTCATTGGGAAGTGGGAATGAATCTGAAGGAAATTCAGCGGTGGATCTGAGCATCAGTAGCATGTACAACAATCCAGTCTGGTCTATCAAATCCATGCTGATGTTGGTTTGGGATATTCTGCCTTTAAGCACTGCAATTTCAGGGAGCCTGTACTCTGAATACTCTGCACATCCACCCATAATGCATCCAATCTAATGCAACCTGAAATGAATGGTAGAGAATCATGGCAGAAGCACACCGTACTATTTGTTCCAGCGCTGCTCATTGACTGTGTTCGGGGTTAGTGGCACAGTGTTTTATAAAGGCCTGGACTTACAATCTTGAATCTATACCACCTCAGCAACCACATCTCCATCCATGAGCAGCTAAGAGAAGGGAGATCTTATGGGAAAGTGCGGCCAAGAGAGCCCAAGTGAAGCACGGGAAGATGAAGAAAAGGCATCACGGACCAAGCAAGAGACCTCTGTGGAATGAGTTTAGGAGAATGCATACTCTCACCACCTGGAGGTCATGTTTCCAGGTCTTTCTCTGGCGGGAATAGTTCCAGTAGTCAACAGAGCCGGAACGATTTACAGCTGGCTCAATAACTATACCATGGAATTTTATAGAAAAGAGAAAAGGTGTACTTGTGGCACCTTAGAGACTAACCAATTTATTTGAGCATGAGCTTTCGTGAGCTACAGCTCACTTCATCGGATGCATACCGTGGAAACTGCAGCAGACTTTATATATACACAGAGAATATGAACCAATACCTCCTCCACCCCACTGTCCTGCTGGTAATAGCTTATCTAAAGTGATCATCAGGTTAGGCCATTTCCAGCACAAATCCAGGTTTTCTCACCCTCCACCCCCCAACACAAATTCACTCTCCTGCTGGTGATAGCCCATCCAAAGTGACAACTCTTTACACAATGTGCATGATAATCAAGTTGGGCCATTTCCTGCACAAATCCAGGTTCTCTCACTCCCTCACCCCCCTCCAAAAACCCACCCCCATACACACACAAACTCACTCTCCTGCTGGTAATAGCTCATCCAAACTGACCACTCTCCAAGTTTAAATCCAAGTTAAACCACAACATCTGGGGGCGGGTAGGAAAAAACAAGAGGAAATAGGCTACCTTGCATAATGACTTAGCCACTCCCAGTCTCTATTTATAGAGTATTTATTTATAGAGACTGGGAGTGGCTAAGTCATTATGCAAGGTAGCCTATTTCCTCTTGTTTTTTCCTACCCCCCCCCCCCCCAGATGTTCTGGTTTAACTTGGATTTAAACTTGGACAGTGGTCAGTTTGGATGAGCTATTACCAGCAGGAGAGTGAGTTTGTGTGTGTATGGGGGTGGGTTGTTGGAGGGGGGTGAGGGAGTGAGAGAACCTGGATTTGTGCAGGAAATGGCCCAACTTGATTATCATGCACATTGTGTAAAGAGTTGTCACTTTGGATGGGCTATCACCAGCAGGAGAGTGAATTTGTGTGGGGGGGTGGAGGGTGAGAAAACCTGGATTTGTGCTGGAAATGGCCTAACCTGATGATCACTTTAGATAAGCTATTACCAGCAGGACAGTGGGGTGGGAGGAGGTATTGTTTCATATTCTCTGTGTATATATAAAGTCTGCTGCAGTTTCCACGGTATGCATCTGATGAAGTGAGCTGTAGCTCACGAAAGCTCATGCTCAAATAAATTGGTTAGTCTCTAAGGTGCCACAAGTACTCCTTTTCTTTTTGCGAATACAGACTAACACGGCTGTTACTCTGAAACCTGTCATAGAAAAGAGAAACACCTAGCTGCTATAGAATGAAAATCGACACAGCTACAAATTCTGAAGCGAGAAATCATGACCTGACTAAGGCCTAGAAATGAGAGCCACTGAAATACATTTTTGAAGTGACTCTATTACTCAAACATGGGCATCTTCTATGAACAAAACATCAACATTGTAATCATACAACATTTTGCATATATAGAACTTTAATGACTGTTTGTGAAGTGGTTGGTATCCTCAGTTACCACTTACCATCTGACATGAGTGTTCTTATCCTTATTGTCTATGCAAATAAACAGAGGCAAATGAACTGTGCAGGAGGTCACCCAAAGAGTCCGTTGCAGAGACAGCAATAAAATCACATAGTCCGATTTCTCATGCCACACGCTACTCTCTGGGTTGAACATTAGTTGACCTCATTACGTGACGTTAATCAAGTGTTTTGTTAATAACATTTCGTGTTTTGGGCTTCCTCATATGCAATTTACATGACTCTAATGAATACGGCGACTCTATCGTATTCTTGTTTTGTTTGGCAAGCTTCTGGACAAATTCTCTTCCGATCTAAGCATAAACAAAGACCAACTAAATAATGTGCTGATCCCCTTCAGTTTTGCCTTCTTTGTACATGGAGATACTAATTTGCCAAAGGAATGATCAGACTGTAAATTACATAAATGTTCGTTGGTGGCTTAAGATTATAAACTGCTATTTATAATTCAAATATTAAGTACTGAAGTGATAAGACACATGTCTCTTCCTGTGAAAAATCCGGCTGTTATTGTCAAACAAAATCTTAACTCCAGCCTCGTTTGCCTCAAAACATTTTTCCACCACCTCCAGCAACATGGACCCTTCACTTGTTCCACATTTTTTTTGCTGAGTATGTCAGTTACATAGTTCGTAAGAGGCGGTGTAGGTTAGTCAACTTGAAGTTAGAATTCCAATAGAAAGTTTCCTCACTCCCATGCAGAAGAATCACAAGATGTTTCCTCCAGAAACTTGTCAAAACAAAACAAAAAAAGAACTCATGAATGCGTCTCTCTATGGCAGGGGTTCTCAAAAATTAAGACAGCACCACAGGAGGTCGGCCTGAAGCCTGATCCCGCCCAAGCACTGCTACCTGCGGTGTGGGGGCGGGGGCAAAGCGAAAGCCCCACTGCCCCAGGCCACAGGGACAAAGCCGAAGCCCAAGGGCAGAGGCCTGTAAGCTTAGCCCCACCACCCAGGACTGAAGCCTTCTGGCTTTGGCTTCGGCTTTGGCCCTGGGCCTCAGCAAGTCGCAACCCACTTTGGGGTCCTGACCCACAGTTTGAGAACCACTGCTCTATGTATTACTCTCCTCTTTGTCATACATTTAGAATTCAAAAATGTGAAGGGCCTGACAGGGTCCAGGCTCAATGGGAAGCACGTGTTTTCAAGACTAATCCGTCTAATTCTATCTCTGCAACTCATTTCCTGTAAGACCTTATTCTCAATGTGCCTGTGTTTATCCACGTAGATAACAGGGACAATATCACTTGTCATGGATGTTCCACTTCCTTGACACACTGGATTGCAACCCTCTTCGCAAACACTCATTAAGGCTTTTGATGTCTAAAGTATTGAATTATGATGATAATGATAGTTTATTCCTGAAAGACACCCTTGTATTGAGTAACAGCGTCACTTTACAAGGAATTAATATCTAGACCACAGATTCTCAAACTTCATTGCACCATGAACCCCTTCTGACAAAAATTACCACATGACCCCAAGAGGAGGAACGGAAGCCTGAACCCACCCAAGCCCTGCTGCTCCAAGCAGGCGTGGGGGGAAGCGGTCAAAACCAAAGATTAAGGGCTTCAGCCCTCGGCAGAGGGTTTGCAACCGGTTGGTGGGGCTCAGGCTTCAGCCCTGGGCAGTGGGGCGAGGGTTTCGGCTTTGGCCCCGGGTCCCAACCAGGCTAAAATCAGCCCTGGCAACCCCATCAAAATGGGGTTGCGACCCACTTTGGGGTCCCAACCTTCTAAGGTGTTCAGAGCCTTAGAATCACAACAAGGCTTCTCATGCTGATTCCAGGAAACTTTCCAGAAAACCTTTTGTAGTGATAAACACCCATTTTTCATGATTTGTGTGTATAAAAACAAACACCTTCTGTAGTTTCCACAGTATGCATCCGATGAAGTGAGCTGTAGCTCACGAAATCTTATGCTCAAATAAATTGGTTAGTCTCTAAGTTGCCACAAGTACTCCTTTTCTGTTTGTGAATACAGACTAACACGGCTGTTACTCTGAAACCTTTCCATAGAGTGTATGTTACAATTTCAACATCATTCTCCTCATAGTAGACAAACATTCTGCTGGCTAGAAAGCTGGCTAGATTGACAGGCTCAACGGGTAGTTATCAATGGCTCCATGTCTAGTTGGCAGCCGGTATCAAGTGGAGTGCCCCAAGGGTCGGTTCTCGGGCCGGTTTTGTTCAATATCTTCATAAATGATCTGGAGGATGGTGTGGATTGAACCCTCAGCAAGTTTGCAGATGACACTAAACTGGGAGGAGAGGTAGATACGCTGGAGGGTAGGGATAGGATATAGAGGGACCTAGATAAATTGGAGGATTGGGCCAAAAGAAATCTGATGAGGTTCAACAAGGACAAGTGCCGAGTCCTGCACTTAGGACGGAAGAATCCCATGCACCGCTACAGACTAGGGACCGAATGGCTCGGCAGCAGTTCTGCAGAAACGGACCTAGGGGTTACAGTGGACGAAAAGCTGGATATGAGTCAACAGTGTGCCCTTGTTGCCAAGAAGGCCAATGGCATTTTGGGATGTATAAGTAGGGGCATTGCCAACAGATCGAGGGACGTGATCCTTCCCCTCTATTGAACGCTGGTGAGGCCTCATCTGGAGTACTGTGTCCAGTTTGGGGCCCCACCCTACAAGAAGGTTGTGGAAAAATTGGAAAGAGTCCAGCGGAGGGAAACAAAAATGATTAGGGGACTGGAACACATGAGTTAAGAGGAGAGGCTGAGGGAACTGGGATGTTTAGTCTGGGGAAGAGAAGAATGAGGGGGGATTTGATAGCTGCTTTCAACTACCTGAAAGCGGGTTCCAAAGAGGATGGCTCTAGACTGTTCTCAGTGGTAGCAGATGACAGAACAAGGAGTAATGGTCTCAAGTTGCAGTGGGGGAGATTTAGGTTGGATATTAAGAAAAACTTTTTCACTAGGAGGGTGGTGAAACACTGGAATGCGTTACCTAAGGAATTGGTGGAATCTCCTTCCTTAGAAGTTTTTAAGGTCAGGCTTGACAAAGCCCTGGCTGGGATGATTTAATTGGGGATCGGTCCTGCTTTGAGCAGGGGGTTGGACTAGATGACCTCCTGAGGTCCCGTACAACCCTGATATTCTATGATTCTAAGCTCAGGGTCTTCCAGCATGCCTTAAACTGATCAGATTTTAAATAAGTCTGATCTCAGCCCATAGCCTTAGCTAAGAAAGACACATCTCCATCTTTCCTGTCTGTCATCTGAGACTTTATCCGCTGCTTTTTCACGCAAGACAACAATTGTGTTTGGCTGTTATTGGATGCAGATCATGTGACTGATGCCAGAGACGTTCCAAGGTTTATCTCAAAGCCTTTATCAAACATAACTTGTTTTCACCCACCACCACCGCTCACCTCAAACCAAGAGCAGCCCTGCAAGAGGAAGCACAGTGAGCTTCTGCCATGGTGATCACCCTCATCCCACAGCACTGGTGCCATAACTAATTGAATTTTTAATTAATCTGAGGGAAAACATGCCCCTAAGCAGAGGGTCAGCACAAAGGCCGGTGCAAATCTCAGGTCCCTGTTACGATCTTTTTTGGAACTGTAAGTGGGACTTCAGTGGTTCATAGGTCTTAAACTGTCCATCTGACCGAGGGAAATTTCAAGCCACAGGGCCTCAATGTGCCATCCTCCTTGGAAATTCCATGGGGGGAACTGCCCTTGGCCCCCAGTACATACCAACACATATCAGGGTCGCTTTAAAGGATCAAATTGGAGTCCTCTATGTGACAGGAGATTGTGCAACAGATACAGCTCTTAATAACCTCCCAATTCATTCCCACAGTAACTATGGTGGAAGCACTAGAAGGACACCAGAAATGAATTTGTCTCAGAAAACTTTTAAGATGAAGGAAACCTGCAGTGTGTCATATGCATGCCAAACCATGTGAGGTAGAAAACAACAATCCTGAAGATTGAAGCAACCAATTATATCCACTGAAGGAGTGACGTGCACAGCAAAATGTTTTTCTAACTAATTAAGACCTCAAGCAAAAGGGTGTCTCAGATTCTCCAGGCCATCTAACAACCTGTATAAAAGCCCTCGCAACTCAGGGTTCTTTAACCACTTCTCTTGACGTCTCCTCCTCAGTGGGCTGGGTAAGTGCGATTTCACTGAATCTCTCCATACCTATCCAGATGTCTCGTTACTGCTCATTTCTATTTTGCATATAGACTCCAATTACTGTCTATCTTACGGGAGTTTCCACGAAAAAATCTTGATTATTAAGTTGCAGGCATTGGTGGATTCATGGTATAAAGCGAGGGTGGCAATTTTTTGCAGAACTACATAGGCATTTGGGACACAAGTTCAGGTTTATTTTCATAAAGAAACAGGCATTCGAATCCCTTTGGCAGCTTTGAAAAAGCTCATAAACCACTTTTAATTCAACAGCAGCTCAAGCAGTTTGCTACATTAGATGGATCTCTGCTCTGAACCAGTACGGCAATTTCTCTGTTCTTATGTGCTCTGCTAGCAATGATAGGTGCAGATCCCCAGCTGGTGTAAGTTAGCTTAGCACCATTCATCTCCGTTGAACAGTGGCGATTTCCGCTGGCTCGGGCTCTGGTCCTTAATCTTTTGTACTGACGAAGAATATTTTTCATACATACATGGTCAAGTATTGCTGACTCACAAGCTTCAGAAGCCAAAGTACCACGCGCTCTCTCTTTCTACGTGGCCCCCATTTCAATGGGAACTGAGCTTTGACCCGTTTATTCCACTGGCTCTAAGGCATTATGGTGACTCTTTTCCTTTCTGTGTGTTTCAGGTTTACTTCCAACGCACGGAGATGTTGTTCCACCACCAAAAAAAGATTTGCAAACCTTGGTGCTGTAAACCGCACCAAAAGATTTGTAAACCTTGGTTCTGTAAACCGTGGGGTTATGGGGACTCAAGCGGTTACGGAGGCGATGATGGACACTGGCCGCCATGCTGCTGGAAAAAGCCATTCAAGTGCTGCTACCCCTGCCCCTACCCCTGCTTCTACCCTCACCCCTATCCCTGCGGCCCAACAGACCTGTATCCATGTTTCGCTGAGGAGGAATAGCCATGGAACAAGGAACAACCAGCAAACGAAAAGCAAGATACCGATTCACGGCTGAGCTCATGGACAATGGCTTTGGGAAATGCTGAGTGCCCACAACTCCCAAGGGAGCTGTGAGTTCTCAGCACTGCAGGAAACCTGCACCAGATTTCTATTTGCCAGGGGACACTTTAGCACAGTTTCCTCTAATACCGCCATACTCTCTCCTTTACTCTAGCTATCTGACGGCCCGAATCTCAGCTCCATCATGGCCCCTTTCGGCCTCTCTGACAGTGTCAATGCAGCAGGGGCCTGTGAGTTCATACAAATGATATTTACACTCACTCAAAGGCTCTTTACAAACCAACGTCCTGGGACGTAAGTGTCAATGAGAATTAGGGCCTATGTTTTCTAGCCTTTCCATAAATATGTACCATTTGTTTCCAGTTTCAACACTGCTACAGAAGATGTATAACAGAGAAAGAACTTAGTCCTCTCCTGATATTGTGCTTTGTCTAATTAGACTGGGGCTGGGATAACACAATTAACTGAAAATGGCTGCAAACAGGATTTGATTGTCAAACTCTACAGCGGCACCAAAGAAAGAAGAGCATCTGATGGGAAATGCATCACCTGGGAGCAGTTCATTTGTTGTAATCCTGGAAAACCTGGCAATGTATTTTCTACTCTGCATTCTGTCTGTTCCTATGTAATCCTATTATATTAGCATTAAAGTGATTCTGAAACATGATAGCAATCCTCTGGTTTCCGTTCTGGTCCATTCCTCATTTTACAAACATCTATGAGTTAGATGCCAAATACTTTGTAAATGTGGGTAACAATTCACTCCTGCGCAGGGAACCAATGCCTGGGCACTGCTTCTGAACAACTGACTGATGCATAAACACTGACTCATTACTCCTCAGACCTCCTCTGCGACACAACTCTCTGCTTTTGTTAACTTCCACAGCTAGGGAAACTGAGGCACAGAGGCAGCCAGGGATTTGCTCACAGCTGCGGGAAGTGATTTGCTCAAGTTCACACAGTCAGGCCCTGGCAAAACCGGGATTAAAACTCACAATTTCCAGACTCCCAGCCTTTCTGATTATTTCCTCAGACTCTGTTACCCCTCCATGGAAACCCCCTCATGTCTTGCTGGTGTGATGACTTACAGCTCTCTGGCCGTACATGTGATTTAAAGATAATATACCTTTGCCCTCTAATATGGGACCCATAATATGGCCACATTCTTTGAAATACAGAAACACAAGACTTTCCACTTTGACCCAATCAATGACCCAGCTAGTCCAGGTTTCAGAGTAGCAGCCGTGTCAGTCTGTATCCGTAAAAAGAAAAGGAGGACTTGTGGCACCTTAGAAACTAACACATTTATTAGAGCATAAGCTTTTGTGAGCTACAGCTCACTTCATCGGCTCTGACAGTGACCAACAACAGCTGCTTCAGAGGAAGGCTCAAGAAACTCTGCAGAAGGCAGTTGTGGGATAACCTGCCCATAGGAGAAGTTTCTGACTCATTTCTATTAATTACTCAGACCTATTCTTCATTATTGGCTAATGCCCTGAGGCAGGAAAGTTTATATCCCTGCCAAACAGAATGGAATAAGTCCATCTCAATCTACCACTGCTCGAGGGTACGGCACACACCATTGTGCCTGGATTGCCCAGGGTACGCACCAGCTTCTCACTCTCCTTCTCCTGCCTGCTAACGTGGCTCTCCAGTCAGGTCACCAACTTTTCTCCACCCCTTCTGTGGTCCCGATTGTCCCACACTACAAGTCCAAGAACTGTCTACCCCTTTAAGGGTCCCCTGGAGCTCACAAACAGAACAGACTCCCTGCTCCCCCTAGCAACTCTTCACCCCTGGAAGAAGGGCAATACCAGGCCTTTGAACCACGCTAGCTTTCAAAATAGCTCTTCCAGAGGTAAGTTTGCATAGACTTTTGTTCTGCCCTGGGGTAAATTTCGCTTTATCGGGATTACAAAATCATCTCTCAATACACCTCCCTTATTAGGGTGATCATCAAAGCAGAACCATACACTTCTGTTAATTGTAGCATTGCTCATTGTTTGAATTGAAGGTTGGTGGCACAGGGCTTTCTAAGGGTTTGGAGTTACAACCTCAGCACTCACATCTCCATCCATGAGCACCTAAGAGAACTGAGGTCGTCTGAGAAAATGCAGATGATGTAGCCCACAAGAAGCACAGGAGAGATGGAGAAAAACCAGGACACGGACATGGGATGATATTACACCAATTCAGCCTCCGGCCAGCCATAGGATTCTGCATCATGAGATCAGTCTTCTGGTTTCGTTTCTGCTGCATTCCTCAGTTAGCCGCCTCTGTGAGTTAGGTGCCTAAACACTTGGTAAATCTGGCCTTGTCGGTAACAATTCACTCCTGCGCAGGGACCCAGTGCCTGGGCACTACTTAAGTCCCAAGGAGCCCTTGGTTAGAAGAGAATCAGGTCCGGCAAGAGGCTGTAAATCAGAGGAGGTATTACCCTGTGGTTCCCCTGCTAGTACCAACTAACGCCAGTCGGGTGTTCGGTAACCCTTCTCTTTGGAACAGCTCGGCCTTTTCAGTCATGGTTTAATGCCTGACTTCATTGGGAAGTGGGAATGAATCTGAAGGAAATTCAGCGGTGGATCTGAGCATCAGTAGCATGTACAACAATCCAGTCTGGTCTATCAAATCCATGCTGATGTTGGTTTGGGATATTCTGCCTTTAAGCACTGCAATTTCAGGGAGCCTGTACTCTGAATACTCTGCACATCCACCCATAATGCATCCAATCTAATGCAACCTGAAATGAATGGTAGAGAATCATGGCAGAAGCACACCGTACTATTTGTTCCAGCGCTGCTCATTGACTGTGTTCGGGGTTAGTGGCACAGTGTTTTATAAAGGCCTGGACTTACAATCTTGAATCTATACCACCTCAGCAACCACATCTCCATCCATGAGCAGCTAAGAGAAGGGAGATCTTATGGGAAAGTGCGGCCAAGAGAGCCCAAGTGAAGCACGGGAAGATGAAGAAAAGGCATCACGGACCAAGCAAGAGACCTCTGTGGAATGAGTTTAGGAGAATGCATACTCTCACCACCTGGAGGTCATGTTTCCAGGTCTTTCTCTGGCGGGAATAGTTCCAGTAGTCAACAGAGCCGGAACGATTTACAGCTGGCTCAATAACTATACCATGGAATTTTATAGAAAAGAGAAAAGGTGTACTTGTGGCACCTTAGAGACTAACCAATTTATTTGAGCATGAGCTTTCGTGAGCTACAGCTCACTTCATCGGATGCATACCGTGGAAACTGCAGCAGACTTTATATATACACAGAGAATATGAACCAATACCTCCTCCACCCCACTGTCCTGCTGGTAATAGCTTATCTAAAGTGATCATCAGGTTAGGCCATTTCCAGCACAAATCCAGGTTTTCTCACCCTCCACCCCCCAACACAAATTCACTCTCCTGCTGGTGATAGCCCATCCAAAGTGACAACTCTTTACACAATGTGCATGATAATCAAGTTGGGCCATTTCCTGCACAAATCCAGGTTCTCTCACTCCCTCACCCCCCTCCAAAAACCCACCCCCATACACACACAAACTCACTCTCCTGCTGGTAATAGCTCATCCAAACTGACCACTCTCCAAGTTTAAATCCAAGTTAAACCACAACATCTGGGGGCGGGTAGGAAAAAACAAGAGGAAATAGGCTACCTTGCATAATGACTTAGCCACTCCCAGTCTCTATTTATAGAGTATTTATTTATAGAGACTGGGAGTGGCTAAGTCATTATGCAAGGTAGCCTATTTCCTCTTGTTTTTTCCTACCCCCCCCCCCCCCAGATGTTCTGGTTTAACTTGGATTTAAACTTGGACAGTGGTCAGTTTGGATGAGCTATTACCAGCAGGAGAGTGAGTTTGTGTGTGTATGGGGGTGGGTTGTTGGAGGGGGGTGAGGGAGTGAGAGAACCTGGATTTGTGCAGGAAATGGCCCAACTTGATTATCATGCACATTGTGTAAAGAGTTGTCACTTTGGATGGGCTATCACCAGCAGGAGAGTGAATTTGTGTGGGGGGGTGGAGGGTGAGAAAACCTGGATTTGTGCTGGAAATGGCCTAACCTGATGATCACTTTAGATAAGCTATTACCAGCAGGACAGTGGGGTGGGAGGAGGTATTGTTTCATATTCTCTGTGTATATATAAAGTCTGCTGCAGTTTCCACGGTATGCATCCGATGAAGTGAGCTGTAGCTCACGAAAGCTCATGCTCAAATAAATTGGTTAGTCTCTAAGGTGCCACAAGTACTCCTTTTCTTTTTGCGAATACAGACTAACACGGCTGTTACTCTGAAACCTGTCATAGAAAAGAGAAACACCTAGCTGCTATAGAATGAAAATCGACACAGCTACAAATTCTGAAGCGAGAAATCATGACCTGACTAAGGCCTAGAAATGAGAGCCACTGAAATACATTTTTGAAGTGACTCTATTACTCAAACATGGGCATCTTCTATGAACAAAACATCAACATTGTAATCATACAACATTTTGCATATATAGAACTTTAATGACTGTTTGTGAAGTGGTTGGTATCCTCAGTTACCACTTACCATCTGACATGAGTGTTCTTATCCTTATTGTCTATGCAAATAAACAGAGGCAAATGAACTGTGCAGGAGGTCACCCAAAGAGTCCGTTGCAGAGACAGCAATAAAATCACATAGTCCGATTTCTCATGCCACACGCTACTCTCTGGGTTGAACATTAGTTGACCTCATTACGTGACGTTAATCAAGTGTTTTGTTAATAACATTTCGTGTTTTGGGCTTCCTCATATGCAATTTACATGACTCTAATGAATACGGCGACTCTATCGTATTCTTGTTTTGTTTGGCAAGCTTCTGGACAAATTCTCTTCCGATCTAAGCATAAACAAAGACCAACTAAATAATGTGCTGATCCCCTTCAGTTTTGCCTTCTTTGTACATGGAGATACTAATTTGCCAAAGGAATGATCAGACTGTAAATTACATAAATGTTCGTTGGTGGCTTAAGATTATAAACTGCTATTTATAATTCAAATATTAAGTACTGAAGTGATAAGACACATGTCTCTTCCTGTGAAAAATCCGGCTGTTATTGTCAAACAAAATCTTAACTCCAGCCTCGTTTGCCTCAAAACATTTTTCCACCACCTCCAGCAACATGGACCCTTCACTTGTTCCACATTTTTTTTGCTGAGTATGTCAGTTACATAGTTCGTAAGAGGCGGTGTAGGTTAGTCAACTTGAAGTTAGAATTCCAATAGAAAGTTTCCTCACTCCCATGCAGAAGAATCAGAAGATGTTTCCTCCAGAAACTTGTCAAAACAAAACAAAAAAAGAACTCATGAATGCGTCTCTCTATGGCAGGGGTTCTCAAAAATTAAGACAGCACCACAGGAGGTCGGCCTGAAGCCTGATCCCGCCCAAGCACTGCTACCTGCGGTGTGGGGGCGGGGGCAAAGCGAAAGCCCCACTGCCCCAGGCCACAGGGACAAAGCCGAAGCCCAAGGGCAGAGGCCTGTAAGCTTAGCCCCACCACCCAGGACTGAAGCCTTCTGGCTTTGGCTTCGGCTTTGGCCCTGGGCCTCAGCAAGTCGCAACCCACTTTGGGGTCCTGACCCACAGTTTGAGAACCACTGCTCTATGTATTACTCTCCTCTTTGTCATACATTTAGAATTCAAAAATGTGAAGGGCCTGACAGGGTCCAGGCTCAATGGGAAGCACGTGTTTTCAAGACTAATCCGTCTAATTCTATCTCTGCAACTCATTTCCTGTAAGACCTTATTCTCAATGTGCCTGTGTTTATCCACGTAGATAACAGGGACAATATCACTTGTCATGGATGTTCCACTTCCTTGACACACTGGATTGCAACCCTCTTCGCAAACACTCATTAAGGCTTTTGATGTCTAAAGTATTGAATTATGATGATAATGATAGTTTATTCCTGAAAGACACCCTTGTATTGAGTAACAGCGTCACTTTACAAGGAATTAATATCTAGACCACAGATTCTCAAACTTCATTGCACCATGAACCCCTTCTGACAAAAATTACCACATGACCCCAAGAGGAGGAACGGAAGCCTGAACCCACCCAAGCCCTGCTGCTCCAAGCAGGCGTGGGGGGAAGCGGTCAAAACCAAAGATTAAGGGCTTCAGCCCTCGGCAGAGGGTTTGCAACCGGTTGGTGGGGCTCAGGCTTCAGCCCTGGGCAGTGGGGCGAGGGTTTCGGCTTTGGCCCCAGGTCCCAACCAGGCTAAAATCAGCCCTGGCAACCCCATCAAAATGGGGTTGCGACCCACTTTGGGGTCCCAACCTTCTAAGGTGTTCAGAGCCTTAGAATCACAACAAGGCTTCTCATGCTGATTCCAGGAAACTTTCCAGAAAACCTTTTGTAGTGATAAACACCCATTTTTCATGATTTGTGTGTATAAAAACAAACACCTTCTGTAGTTTCCACAGTATGCATCCGATGAAGTGAGCTGTAGCTCACGAAATCTTATGCTCAAATAAATTGGTTAGTCTCTAAGTTGCCACAAGTACTCCTTTTCTGTTTGTGAATACAGACTAACACGGCTGTTACTCTGAAACCTTTCCATAGAGTGTATGTTACAATTTCAACATCATTCTCCTCATAGTAGACAAACATTCTGCTGGCTAGAAAGCTGGCTAGATTGACAGGCTCAACGGGTAGTTATCAATGGCTCCATGTCTAGTTGGCAGCCGGTATCAAGTGGAGTGCCCCAAGGGTCGGTTCTCGGGCCGGTTTTGTTCAATATCTTCATAAATGATCTGGAGGATGGTGTGGATTGAACCCTCAGCAAGTTTGCAGATGACACTAAACTGGGAGGAGAGGTAGATACGCTGGAGGGTAGGGATAGGATATAGAGGGACCTAGATAAATTGGAGGATTGGGCCAAAAGAAATCTGATGAGGTTCAACAAGGACAAGTGCCGAGTCCTGCACTTAGGACGGAAGAATCCCATGCACCGCTACAGACTAGGGACCGAATGGCTCGGCAGCAGTTCTGCAGAAACGGACCTAGGGGTTACAGTGGACGAAAAGCTGGATATGAGTCAACAGTGTGCCCTTGTTGCCAAGAAGGCCAATGGCATTTTGGGATGTATAAGTAGGGGCATTGCCAACAGATCGAGGGACGTGATCCTTCCCCTCTATTGAACGCTGGTGAGGCCTCATCTGGAGTACTGTGTCCAGTTTGGGGCCCCACCCTACAAGAAGGTTGTGGAAAAATTGGAAAGAGTCCAGCGGAGGGAAACAAAAATGATTAGGGGACTGGAACACATGAGTTAAGAGGAGAGGCTGAGGGAACTCGGATGTTTAGTCTGGGGAAGAGAAGAATGAGGGGGGATTTGATAGCTGCTTTCAACTACCTGAAAGCGGGTTCCAAAGAGGATGGCTCTAGACTGTTCTCAGTGGTAGCAGATGACAGAACAAGGAGTAATGGTCTCAAGTTGCAGTGGGGGAGATTTAGGTTGGATACTAAGAAAAACTTTTTCACTAGGAGGGTGGTGAAACACTGGAATGCGTTACCTAAGGAATTGGTGGAATCTCCTTCCTTAGAAGTTTTTAAGGTCAGGCTTGACAAAGCCCTGGCTGGGATGATTTAATTGGGGATCGGTCCTGCTTTGAGCAGGGGGTTGGACTAGATGACCTCCTGAGGTCCCGTACAACCCTGATATTCTATGATTCTAAGCTCAGGGTCTTCCAGCATGCCTTAAACTGATCAGATTTTAAATAAGTCTGATCTCAGCCCATAGCCTTAGCTAAGAAAGACACATCTCCATCTTTCCTGTCTGTCATCTGAGACTTTATCCGCTGCTTTTTCATGCAAGACAACAATTGTGTTTGGCTGTTATTGGATGCAGATCATGTGACTGATGCCAGAAACGTTCCAAGGTTTATCTCAAAGCCTTTATCAAACATAACTTGTTTTCACCCACCACCACCCCTCACCTCAAACCAAGAGCAGCCCTGCAAGAGGAAGCACAGTGAGCTTCTGCCATGGTGATCACCCTCATCCCACAGCACTGGTGCCACAACTAATTGAATTTTTAATTAATCTGAGGGAAAACACGCCCCTAAGCAGAGGGTCAGCACAAAGGCCGGTGCAAATCTCAGGTCCCTGTTACGATCTTTTTTGGAACTGCAAGTGGGACTTCAGTGGTTCATAGGTCTTAAACTGTCCATCTGACCGAGGGAAATTTCAAGCCACAGGGCCTCAATGTGCCGTCCTCCTTGGAAATTCCATGGGGGGAACTGCCCTTGGCCCCCAGTACATACCAACACATATCAGGGTCGCTTTAAAGGATCAAATTGGAGTCCTCTATGTGACAGGAGATTGTGCAACAGATACAGCTTTTAATAACCTCCCAATTCATTCCCACAGTAACTATGGTGGAAGCACTAGAAGGACACCAGAAATGAATTTGTCTCAGAAAACTTTTAAGATGAAGGAAACCTGCAGTGTGTCATATGCATGCCAAACCATGTGAGGTAGAAAACAACAATCCTGAAGATTGAAGCAACCAATTATATCCACTGAAGGAGTGACGTGCACAGCAAAATGTTTTTCTAACTAATTAAGACCTCAAGCAAAAGGGTGTCTCAGATTCTCCAGGCCATCTAACAACCTGTATAAAAGCCCTCGCAACTCAGGGTTCTTTAACCGCTTCTCTTGGCGTCTCCTCCTCAGTGGGCTGGGTAAGTGCGATTTCACTGAATCTCTCCATACCTATCCAGATGTCTCATTAGTGCTCATTTCAATTTTGCATATAGACTCCAATTACTGTCTATCTTACGGGAGTTTCCATGAAAAAATCTTGATTATTAAGTTGCAGGCATTGGTGGATTCATGGTATAAAGCGAGGGTGGCAATTTTTTGCAGAACTACATAGGCATTCGGGACACAAGTTCAGGTTTATTTTCATAAAGAAACAGGCATTCGAATCCCTTTGGCAGCTTTGAAAAAGCTCATAAACCACTTTTAATTCAACAGTAGCTCAGGCAGATTGCTACATTAGATGGATCTCTGCTCTGAACCAGTACGGCAATTTCTCTGTTCTTATGTGCTCTGCTAGCAATGATAGGTGCAGATCCCCAGCTGGTGTAAGTTAGCTTAGCACCATTCATCTCCGTTGAACAGTGGCGATTTCCGCTGGCTCGGGCTCTGGTCCTTAACGTTTTGTAATGACGAAGAATATTTTCCATACATACATGGTCAAGTATTGCTGACTCACAAGCTTTAGAAGCCAAAGTACCACGCGCTCTCTCTTTCTACGTGGCCCCCATTTCAATGGGAACTGAGCTTTGACCATTTATTCCACTGGCTCTAAGGCATTATGGTGACTCTTTTCCTTTCTGTGTGTTTCAGGTTTACTTCCAACGCACAGAGATGTTGTTCCCCCACCAAAAAAAGATGTGCAAACCTTGGTGCTGTAAACCGCACCAAAAGATTTGTAAACCTTGGTTCTGTAAACCGTGGGGTTATGGGGACTCAAGTGGTTACGGAGGCGATTATGGACACTGGCCACCATGCTGCTGGAAAAAGCCATTCAAGTGCTGCTACCCCTGCCCCTACCCCTGCTGCTACCCCCACCCCTATCCCTGCGGCCCAACAGACCTGTATCCATGTTTCGCTGAGGAGGAATAGCCATGGAACAAGGAACAACCAGCAAACGAAAAGCAAGATACCGATTCACGGCTGAGCTCATGGACAATGGCTTTGGGAAATGCTGAGTGCCCACAACTCCCAAGGGAGCTGTGAGTTCTCAGCACCGCAGGGAACCTGCACCAGATTTCTATTTGCCAGGGGACACTTTAGGACAGTTTCCTCTAATACCGCCATACTCTCTCCTTTACTCTAGCTATCTGACGGCCCGAATCTCAGCTCCATCATGGCCCCTTTCGGCCTCTCTGACAGTGTCAATGCAGCAGGGGCCTGTGAGTTCATACAAATGATATTTACACTCACTCAAAGGCTCTTTACAAACCAACGTCCTGGGACGTAAGTGTCAATGAGAATTAGGGCCTATGTTTTCTAGCCTTTCCATAAATATGTACCATTTGTTTCCAGTTTCAACACTGCTACAGAAGATGTATAACAGAGAAAGAACTTAGTCCTCTCCTGATATTGTGCTTTGTCTAATCAGACTGGGGCTGGGATAACACAATTAACTGAAAATGGCTGCAAACAGGATTTGATTGTCAAACTCTACAGCGGCACCAAAGAAAGAAGAACATCTGATGGGAAATGCATCACCTGGGAGCAGTTCATTTGTTGTAATCCTGGAAAACCTGGCAATGTATTTTCTACTCTGCATTCTGTCTGTTCCTATATAATCCTATCATATTAGCATTAAAGGGATTCTGAAACACGATAGCAATCCTCTGGTTTTCTTTCTCCTGCATTCCTCATTTACCAGTCTCCGTGAGTTAGGTGCATAAATACTTTGTGACTCAGGCCCTGTTGGTAACAATTTAGTCCAGCGCAGGTAGCCAGTGCCTGTGCACTACCATTCGAGCCTATGGTTCCCCTTTTAGTGCCAACTAACACCAGTCAGGTGTTCGGTATCCCGTCTCATCGGGAACAGCTCAACCTTGTCAGTCACAGTTTAATGCCTGAAAAACGGAGCCTGGTGTGATCCAGATGGGCAATGCCAGAGCTTAACCGGTTCCCCCCATTCCCTCCCATGCCCTGAGCTTAGCGAGCAGCCTGGTGTCCTCCCCACAAGGTACTCTCACCTCTCATCATTTTTAATTCCCTGGGCTTCAGATTCAAGCGTAAGAAATCAGAAACCTTATAGGGGTGTGGCCTTGGTTTTAACAATGCACATGGAGCTTTTTCAGTTGTGCATCTCACACCACTTTGGAAAAGAAAAACAGTCGTTGATAAACATTCAGATTAGGGAAACCTAAATAACCCCATTTCCATTTTGATCCTGTCAATGACTCATCTAAGCCAGTGTCATGCCTCTGCCAGTGACCAGCAACAGCTGCTTCAGAGGAAGGCTCAAGAAACCCTGCAGAAGGCAGTTGTGGGATAACCTGCCCATAGGAGAAGTTTCTGACTCATTTCCATTAATTACTCAGCTCTAATCTCCATTATTGGCTAATGCCCTGAGGCAGGAAAGTTTATATCCCTGCCAAACAAAGTGAAATAAGTCCGTCTCAGTCTACCGCTGCTCAAGGGTACGGCACACACCATTGTGCCTGGATTGCCCAGGGTACGCACTAGCTTCTCACTCTCCTTCGAGATACCAGGGTGACTAGCACATTTACAGCCTGGCCTCCTTAGGAATAAAGCCTTGCACAATCTACCAATGGGCATTTCATCTTCAGATCACAGCACTCATGGAGAACTAATGTCCTGATAGCTCTGAGACCACTGTTCTTACCTCCTGCAACAGAGTCCACTCCTCTCTAGCCTCCCCTCATGGCCAGGCACGGCCTCACCTCTTTCCCACTGGGGAAAGCCCCTGCTAATGCTCACTCCAGTGCTGTGGTGGTTTCTCTGTAGGGTGACCAGACAGCAAGTGTGAAAAATCGGGATCGGGGTGGGGGGTATTAGGAGCCTATATAAGAAAAAAACCCAAAAATCGGCACTGTCACTATAAAAACAGGACATCCGGTCACCCTATTTCTCTGCCTTACAAGCTGGAGGGACCAGAGAGGCCCGCTTCAGAGACCGGGTAGGATGTAGCCCAGGGGCAGAACTGCACCGTGTGGTGGGTGTATTTGGTCAGCGTGGCGCAGATGGCCCCCCGCTGACCCAGCAACGGGACCTTCGCCTCCCACCACTGTCAGGGCCCTGGGCTGGAACGCAGTGGAGTTGGGTGGACCTGCGTTCCCCTTCCCCGGCCAACCTACCTTGGGTAGCAGAATCGCATGCCACAAACCCGTACTGACGCTCCCCGGCCTGAGGGGCGCGCTACAGACTCGTGCCGATGCTCCCCGGCCTGAGGGGCACGCTGCAGACTCGTGCCGATGCTCCCCGGCCTGAGGGGCATGCTGCAGACTCGTGCCGACGCTCCCCGGCCTGAGGGACGCGCTACAGACTCGGGCCGACGCTCCCCGGCCTGAGGGACGCACTACGGACTCGCGCCGACGCTCCCCGGCCTGAGGGGCGCGCTACGGAGTCGCACCAACGCTCCCCGGCCTGAGGGGCGCGCTGCGGACTCGCGCCGACGCTCCCCGGCCTGAGGGGCGCGCTGCGGACTCGCACCAACGCTCCCCGGCCTGAGGGGCGCGCTGCGGACTCGCACCAACGCTCCCCGGCCTGAGGGGCGCGCTGCGGACTCGCGCCGACGCTCCCCGGCCTGAGGGGCGCGCTGCGGACTCGCACCAACGCTCCCCGGCCTGAGGGACGCGCTACGGACTCGCGCCAACGCTCCCCGGCCTGAGGGGCGCGCTACGGACTCGCGCCGACGCTCCCCGGCCTGAGGGGCGCGCTACGGATTCGCGCCGATGCTCCCCGGCCTGAGGGACGCGCTACGGACTCGCGCCGACGCTCCCCGGCCTGAGGGACGCGCTACGGACTCGCGCCAACGCTCCCCGGCCTGAGGGGCGCGCTACGGACTCGCGCCAACGCTCCCCGGCCTGAGGGGCGCGCTGCAGACTCGCACCAACGCTCCCCGGCCTGAGGGGCGCGCTGCAGACTCGTGCCGACGCTTCCCGGGCTGAGGGACGCGCTACGGACTCGCGCCGACGCTCCCCGGCCTGAGGGACGCGCTACGGACTCGCGCCGACGCTCCCCGGCCTGAGGGGCACGCTACGGACTCGCGCCGGCACACTTTCTCCGCTAATTCCCCAGCGCCCGAAAGGTGTGACTGAGGCCTGCCCGTGGGACCATAGCTCTCCATCGCCCCCTTGGGGCTTGGTGGACCGATTGAAACCTGTCACAGACCCCTTCAGGCCGCTCTGAAGGAGCCTTCCAGTGAGTGTAGATGTTATGCGTCCCATCCCAGAGCTGCCTAAAGGAGCCTTTGTGGAACTGAGATTCAGGCCTACAGATCGTTAAGAAGAAGCCAAGAGGAAGGGAGGCATTCGAGGAAACAGTCGCAAAGTGCAACCTGGGAAATGCAGCTACAGGGCAGAGAGCCAGAGGTGCTGAGCACCCACAGCTCCCAGGGGAGTCGGGGATGCTCAGCAGTTCTGAAAGCCATTGCCCATAAGCTCAGCCGTGAGTCCAGATCTTGCTTTGCGTTGCCTGCTCGCCTCTGGTTCCGTGGCTGTTCCTCCTCAGCAAAACAAATGTGTCCATACTGGTATCTCTGGCGACACTGGCAAGGGTAAGGGGAGCAGCAGCCACAACACCACCTGTGTTGCCTGCGGTAACACCATGGCTTCCAGCCCCTGCCACAGCAAGGGTTGTAGCAGCCAGGATGACAGATCTGTTGGGGGTAGAAATACATCTTCCTCCTTTGGAGGTAAACCTGAAACACACAGCAGGGAAAAGAGTCAACAGAACACGCGGTGGCCAGTAGAATGAAGGGATCAGTGCTGAGTTACTGGTCCACCTGCAGCCATGGAGAGAAAGAGAGAGACTGAGCAGGGACATTGTTACCTAGCCCCTCAATTCCTGGCTATATTTTGTCCCCTGTTTCCTCCTCTTTTTTAGTCCTTTTACTCCATGTTAGACACCCTCCTAACCAGCCACTTTGAACCCTTCTCAATCCCTTGGTTTTAAAAACACTGGCTGGAGTAAGTAAACATGCGATATGATGTATGGCTATCATGCATGGAAGGGATTTTTATTGCTTTTACAAAATGTCTCTACAAATGTCGGCAGAACCTAAGCTAAACTTCCTAAGGTTACTTTCCTTGTGAGGATTTCCGCTCAGGGTGCAAACCACATCTCTCCACAACCACAGGGTAGCACTTTGGCTTCTAGAGCTTGTGAGTCAGCTATTTCTGCTAATGAATGAATGGAAAATACTCTGTACCCAATACCAAATGCTAAGGGCCTGATCCTGAGCCGGGTTAAATCAGCTTAGTTACACTAACTTCATCGGAGACATGCTGACTTACACCAATCTAAAATTGCTCCTTGCACACATCAGAAGAGAGGAATTGTCAGACTTGGTCAGACCGGTGGTCTGTTTAATCCAGGCTCCTGTCTCAAAGAGTGTTGAGTACTAACTGCTTCCGAATAAACTTGACAAACACGTAAATGATCGTTTATGGCACGGGTGGCCAACCTGAACCTGAGAAGGAGCCAGAATTTACCAATGAACTTTGCCAAAGAGCCACAGTCATACATCAGCAGCCCCCACATCCACTACCCCTCTCCAGCCTCCAGCGCCTCCAGCCCACCGGCAGCCCCGCCAATCAGCGCCTCCCCCTTCCTCCCCAGGCCTCCCGCCTACCACAATCAGCTGTTTTGCACTGTGCAGGAGGCTCTGGTGGGGAGGGGGGAGGAGCGAGGGCATGGCAAGCTCGGGGGAAGGGGCAGGAGCCTTGGGGGTAGGGATGGAGTGGTGGCAGAACCTTGGGCAGAGCAAGGGGTTGAGCAGTGAGCACCCCACAGCATATTGGAAAGTTAGCTTCTGTGGCTCCAGCCTTGGAGTCAGCACCGATGCAAGGAGCCACATATTAACCTCTGAAGAGCCGCATGGGGCTCCGGAGACACAGGTTGGCCACCCCTGCTTTATGCTAGAGTAGTTTCTTCCCCAAAACCCTTACCTGAAGCTGGGCTATGAGGTTATTCCACACCACTGGGGAGGTTCCAGTTCCCTATTTTCAATTCAGAGTAATAGGAACTGGGGATCAGACAAATGTCCGCTCTGCAGTTCTCACCCTCACCTTCCCAAGCATCAATTCACCAATGCCGGCAACTTAAGAACCTCAACAACAAAATTAGGGGAAAACTCCTTAGCATTGCTAAGAATCAGAATCAATGTACAACATTCAGTCCTAAATGACAGCGATCACTAACATGACACGTCAATTGTATCGAGAGATTGATTCAACTCAGACTTACCCAGTCGCCAAGGAGAGTAAGTCGAGAGAAGTGGTTAGAAAAACCTGGGCTCACAAGAGCTTTTATACTGTCTAACAGACCTCCGGGAGGATCTGAGACACCCTTTGTGTATGAGATCCTGCTTAGTTACCAAACAAATTTTGTTGCGCACATCAGTCTTTCCACTGATATAATGGTTTTCCTTATGAATATTAATCTATTGCCAATCTCATATGGAACAACAACCATATGATGCACCCTGCAGAAGTCTTTGATATGAAAATTTTCATGGGAGATCTACATTCCTGTTATTTTCTTGACTTCACTGGAGTTACAACGGGAATGAATCTGAAGGAAATTGAGCGAGATCAGTGCAACACGTATAGGAATCCAGTCCAGTCCTTTAAATTCATGCGGGTATTGGTTAGGGACATTGTGGCATATACCACTGCAGTTCTTTAGACTCAGGGAGCCTTCACCCCTGGCAGAGGGGCAATACAAGGCCTATGAACAACTTTCACTTTCAAAATAGGTCTTCTCAGACATAAGTTTGCATAGACTTTTGTTCTGCCTTGGGGTGAGTTTCACCTTATCGGGATAAGAAAATCATCTCTCAATAGGCCTCCCCTTATCAGGGTGATCATCAAAGCAGAACCATACACTTCTGCTTATTGAATTGCTGCTCACTGTTTGTGTTGAATGCTGGTGGTACAGTGTTTTCTAAGGGCTTGGAGTTACAACCTCAGCACTCACATCTTCATCCATGAGCACCTATGAGAACTGAGGTCTCCTGAGAAAATGCAGATGATGTAGCCCACGAGAAACACAAAAGAGAGGGAGAAAAGGCAGGAGATTGATATGGGATGATATTACACCAATTCAGGCTCTGACCAGCTAAATGACATGCTTCCAGATCCCTCTCTTGCAGAAAGTGTTCCAGCAATAATACTTACTCAGTTATAGACATCCCAAACAGCGCTTTGGTTTGCAGGGGTCATGAAAGTCACAGTTGGACAAATTTACACCAGCTGAGGATCTGATGCATAACCTTTAAAATGCAATTTTATACAAAAGAGAAATATATCACTGCTATTCAAGGAAAATCAAATAGCTACAAATTCTGAGGCTAGAAATCATGACCTGATTAAGGTGTAAACAGGAGAGAGATAGAAATATATGTTTTAAAGAAAATCTATTACTCAAAAGATGGGCATCTTCCAAGAATAACAAATTATTATAATCATGCAACACTTTGCATATATAAAACTTTAATGAGTGTTTGTGAAGTGCTTTTAGAGCCTGAGTTTTGAGCAAGCCTCAGAACATACTGTGGGAGTGTTGTTATCCTCATTTGATATGCAGATAAACAGGGGGAAATTGAGTTGGAGATCACAAAATAAGTCAGCTGAAGAGAAAGAAGTAAAACCCAAATGTCCTGACAATTCGTGCTACACGTTACTCTCTGGGTTGAGCACTATTAGTCTGCACTGCAAGACAATGTTAGTAAAGTGTCTTCTTATTAACATTTCGTGATTTGGGCTTCTTAACATGCAATTTACATGACTGTCATTGTTAGAGAGACTCAGTCATTTCCTTGTTATGTTTGGCAAGCGTCTAGATGATTCTTTTTCTGACCAAAGCAAAAACAAAGCTCACCTATATACTGTAGTGTTGCACTTTAACTTGGCCTTCCTAATCCATGGAGACAATAATTCACCAAAGGAATGGTAAGTATGTCAATTACATAGTTGATCATAGTATGTCAATTACATATTTGGTAGTGTAGGATCAAAAACTTCATTTTAGAACTCAAATATCAAAGTTTGTGAGGAGATACGTACGGTCACTGCTGTGCAGAGGAACCAGGAGATGATTCCTTTAGAAACTTGTCAAAACAAAACAAACAAAAGAACCCATGAATGAGTCTCTCTATGAATTACTCTCTTGTTAGTGATTTGTTTAGAATCCAGCAAAGTGAAGGGTCTGACAGGGTTCAGGATCAATGGGAAGTATGTGGCACTTGTTAAGACTAATGTGTCTACTTCAGTCTCTGCAGCTTACTTCCTGTAAAACCTTATTCTCAATGTGCCTTTGTTTATCCACGTATAAAACAGGGATGATATCACTCATTTTGGATGTTCCACTTCCTTGGCACTCTGGATATCAAACCTCTTCGCAAACACTCATTAAGGCTTTTGATGTCTAAAATATTGTATTATGATACTAATAATAGTTTGTAGCAGGAAAACACCCTTCTATTGAGTAACAGAGTCACTTTACAAGGAATTAATATTCTAGATCATTCCTGTCAGTCCACTATTCAGATTGTGATTTTCCCTTCAGAATTTGAAGCTTTGCATTTCCTTTCATTATACAAATTCCTCAGAGCAGGAGACTGACCAGCAAAGATCAGCATAGCCCCATAATCTTCGAAGGTGTTCAGAGCCTTTGAATCACAACAAGGCTTCTCACCCTTGCCTGGTTACAGGAAACATCCCATAGAGACTCTGGTACGCTCGAAAAATCATTCTCGTCATAGTAGACAAGCATGCTGCAAGCTCAAGGTCTTGCAACATGCCCTAAGGCTGATGAGATTTTCAATTAATCTAATCTAAACCCATAGCCTTAGCCAAGAAAGACACATCTCCATCTTTCCTGTCTTTCCCCTGAGGCTTTATCTGCTGCTTTGTCATGCAAGACAAGAATTGTGTTGGCTGTTCTTGGATGGAGATTGTGTTACTGATGCCAGAAACGTAAAAAGGTTTATCTCAAAGGCTTTATCAAACATAACTTGTTTTCACCCACCTCCAACCCTCACCTCAAACCAAGAGCAGCCCTGCAAGAGGAAGCACAGTGAGCTTCTGCCATGGGGATCGCCCTGATCCCACTGCACTGGTGCCACAACTGAAGTTCGATTATGAACTGAAAATTTCTAATCAACATAAAGCGAAACCCATCCCTAAGCGGAGGGTCAGCACAAACGCCTGTGCAAATCTCAGGTCCCTGTTAAGATCTCTTTTGAAAGCATGTGTGACTAAAGTGGTTCAGAGGCCTTACACTGTCCTTCTGACCTACGGAAATTTCAAGCCATACAGCCTAAATGCTCTGTTCCTCCTAGGAAATTCCATCAGGGAGACTGCCCTGGGCCCCCACTACATACCAACACATATCAGTGTAGCTTTTATCAGACCAAACTGGAATCCTCTGCATGACAACAGATTGTGCAACAGATACCATTCTTAATAGCCAGGTCATTTCTGCAGTAACTCTGATGGGCTCACCAGATTGATATCAGGAACAAATTGGTTCCATAAAACTTTCAAGATGCATGCCACGTGAGGTACATAACTCAATAATCCTGAAGACTGAAGAAACCAATTATAAATATTGAAGGAGTGACGTCTGCAGCAAAATATTTTTTCTAATTAAGACCTCAAACAAAAAGGGTGTCTCAGATTCTCCAGGCCATCTAAGAACCAGTATAACAGCGCTCGCGAATCAGGGTTCTTTAACCGCTTCTCTTGACGTCTCCTCCTCAGTGAGCTGGGTAAGTGCGATTTGACTGAACCTCTCCATAGCTATCCAGATGTCGCGTTAGTGATCATTTAAACTGTGGGCTTAATCTTGCACATAGACTCCGATTATTGTCTATGTTCGGGGTGTTCCACTAAAAAATGTGATTATTAAGTTGCAGGCATTGGTGGATTCATGGTATACAAGTGAAGGTGGGAATTGTTTGCAGAGGTACATAGGCATTTGGGACACAAATTCTGTGTATTTTCACTAAGAAATAGGCATTCAAATCCCTTAGGAAGCTTTGAAAAAGCTCATAAACCACTTTTAACTTCGTGGTGTTAAAACCAACCCCCACTTTGAGTTAATTACTCAGTAGACCAAGTCTGTGTTCTTCCAATGTATTCTACAGCAGGTCGTACTCAACAGCAGTTCAAGCAGATTGCTACATTAGATGGATCTCTGCTCTGAACCAGTATGGCAATTTCTCTGTTCTTAAGTGCTCTGCTAGCAATGACAGGGGCAGATCCCCAGCTGGTGTAAGTTAGCTTAGCACCATTCATCTCCGTTGAACAGTGACGATTTCCACTGGCTCGGGCTCTGGTCCTTAACGTTTTTTACTGACAAAGAATATTTTCCATACATACGTGGTCAAGTATTGCTGACTCGCAAGCTTTAGAAGCCAAAGTACCACGCGCTCTCTCTTTCTACGTGGCCCCCATTTCAATAGGAACTGAGCTTTGACCCGTTTATTCCACTGGCTCTAAGGCATTATGGTGACTCTTTTCCTTTCTGTGTGTTTCAGGTTTATTTCCAACGCACAGAGATTTTGTTCCCCCACCAAAAAAAGATGTGTAAACCTTGGTGCTGTAAACCGCACCAAAAGATTTGTAAACCTTGGTTCTGTAAACCGTGGGGTTATGGGGACTCAAGTGGTTACGGAGGCGATTATGGACCCTGGCCGCCATGCTGCTGGAAAAAGCCATTCAAGTGCTGCTACCCCTGCCCCTACCCCTGCTGCTACCCCCACCCCTATCCCTGCGGCCCAACAGACCTGTATCCATGTTTCGCTGAGGAGGAATAGCCATGGAACAAAGAACAACCAGCAAACGAAAAGCAAGATACCGATTCACGGCTGAGCTCATGGACAATGGCTTTGGGAAATGCTGAGTGCCCACAACTCCCAAGGGAGCTGTGAGTTCTCAGCACCGCAGGGAACCTGCACCAGATTTCTATTTGCCAGGGGACACTTTAGGACAGTTTCCTCTAATACCGCCATACTCTCTCCTTTACTCTAGCTATCTGACGGCCCGAATCTCAGCTCCATCATGGCCCCTTTCGGCCTCTCTGACAGTGTCAATGCAGCAGGGGCCTGTGAGTTCATACAAATGATATTTACACTCACTCAAAGGCTCTTTACAAACCAACGTCCTGGGACGTAAGTGTCAATGAGAATTAGGGCCTATGTTTTCTAGCCTTTCCATAAATATGTACCATTTGTTTCCAGTTTCAGCACTGCTACAGAAGATGTACGACAGAGAAAGAACTTAGTCCTCTCCTGATATTGTGCTTTGTCTAATCAGACTGGGGCTGGGATAACACAATTAACTGAAAATGGCTGCAAACAGGATTTGATTGTCAAACTCTACAGTGGCACCAAAGAAAGAAGAACATCTGATGGGAAATGCATCACCTGGGAGCAGTTCATTTGTTGTAATCCTGGAAAACCTGGCAATGTATTTTCTACTCTGCATTCTGTCTGTTCCTATGTAATCCTATCATATTAGCATTAAAGTGATTCTGAAACACGATAGCAATCCTCTGGTTTCCGTTCTGGTCCATTCCTCATTTTACAAACATCTATGAGTTAGATGCCAAATACTTTTTAAATGTGAGTAACAATTCACTCCTGCGCAGGGAACCAATGCCTGGGCACTGCTTCTGAACAACTGACTGATGCATAAACACTGACTCATTACTCCTCAGACCTCCTCTGCAACACAACTCTCTGCTTTTGTTAACTTCCACAGCTAGGGAAACTGAGGCACAGAGGCAGGCAGGGATTTGCTCACAGCTGCGGGAAGTGATTTGCTCAAGTTCACATAGTCAGGCCCTGGCAAAACTGGGATTAAAACTCACAATTTCCAGACTCCCAGCCTTTCTGATTATTTCCTCAGACTCTGTTACCCCTCCATGGAAAACCCCTCATGTCTCACTAGTGTGATGACTTACAGCTCTCCGGCCATACATTTGATTTAAAGATAATATACCTTTGCCCTCTAATATGGGACCCGTAATATGGCCACATTCTTTGAAATACAGAAACACAAGACTGTCCATTTTGATCCAATCAATGACCCAGCTAGTCCAGGTTTCAGAGTGGCAGCCGTGTCAGTCTGTATCCGTAAAAAGAAAAGGAGGACTTGTGGCACCTTAGAGACTAACACATTTATTAGAGCATAAGCTTTCGTGAGCTACATCTCACTTCATCAGCTCTGACAGTGACCAACAACACCTGCTTCAGAGGAAGGCTCAAGAAACTCTGCAGAAGGCAGTTGTGGGATAACCTGCCCATAGGAGAAGTTTCTGACTCATTTCTATTAATTACTCAGACCTATTCTTCATTATTGGCTAATGCCCTGAGGCAGGAAAGTTTATATCTCTGCCAAACAGAATGGAATAAGTCCGTCTCAATCTACCGCTGCTCGAGGGTACGGCACACACCATTGTTCCTGGATTCCCCAAGGTACGCTCCAGCTTTTCACTCTCCTTCGAGATACCAGGGTGACTAGCACCTCTACAGCCTGGCTTCCTGTGGAATAAAGCCTTGGGCAATCTGCCAATGGGCATTTCATCTTCAGATCACCGCACTCATGGAAAACTAACGCCCTGGTAGCTCTGAGACCATTGTTCTTACCTCCTGCAACAGAGTCCACTCCTCACTAGCCTCCCCTCGTGGCTAGGCACGGCCTCACCTCTTTCCCGCTGGGGAAAGTCCCTGCTAATGCTCGCTCCAGTGGTGGTTTCTCTGCCTCCTAACGTGGCTCTCCGGTCGGGTCACCAACTTTTCTCCACCCCTTCTGTGGTACCGATTGTCCCACACTACAAGTCCAAGAACTGTCTACCTCTTTAAGGGTCCCCTGGAGCTCACAAACAGAACAGACTCCCTGCTCCCCCTAGCAACTCTTCACCCCTGGCAGAAGGGCAATACCAGGCCTTTGAACCACGCTAGCTTTCAAAATAGCTCTTCTCAGAGGTAAGTTTGCATAGACTTTTGTTCTGCCCTGGGGTAAATTTCGCTTTATCGGGATTACAAAATCATCTCTCCATACACCTCCCTTATTAGGGTGATCATCAAAGGAGAACCATACACTTCTGTTAATTGTAGCGTTGCTCATTGTTTGAATTGAAGGTTGGTGGCAAAGGGCTTTCTAAGGGTTTGGAGTTACAACCTCAGCACTCACATCTCCATCCATGAGCACCTAAGAGAACTGAGGTCGTCTGAGAAAATGCAGATGATGTAGCCCACAAGAAGCACAGGAGAGATGGAGAAAAACCAGGACACGGACATGGGATGATAATACACTAATTCAGCCTCTAGCCAGCCATAGGATTCTGCATCATGAGATCAGTCTTCTGGTTTTGTTTCTGCTGCATTCCTCAGTTAGCCGCCTCTGTGAGTTAGGTGCCTAAACACTTGGTAAATCTGGCCTTGTCGGTAACAATTCACTCCTGCGCAGGGACCCAGTGCCTGGGCACTACTTAAGTCCCAAGGAGCCCTTGGTTAGAAGAGAATCAGGTCCGGCAAAAGGCTGTAAATCAGAAGAGGTATTACCCTGTGGTTCCCCTGCTAGTACCAACTAACGCCAGTCGGGTGCTTGGTATCCCTTCTCTTTGGAACAGCTCAAACTTTTCAGTCATGGTTTAACGCCTGACTTCATTGGGAAGTGGGAATGAATCTGAAGGAAATTCAGCGGTGGATCTGAGCATCAGTAGCATGTACAACAATCCAGTCTGGTCTTTCAAATCCATGCTGATGTTGGTTTGGGATATTCTGCCTTTAAGCACTGCAATTTCAGGGAGCCTGTATTCTGAATACTCTGCACATCCAGCCATAATGCATCTAATCTAATGCAACCTGAAATGAATAGTAGAGAATCATGGCAGAAGCACACTGTACTATTTGTTCCAGCGCTGCTCATTGACTGTGTTCGGGGTTGGTGGCACAGTGTTTTATAAAGGCCTGGACTTACAATCTTGAATCTATACCACCTCAGCAACCACATCTCCGTCCATAAGCAGCTAAGAGAAGGGAGATCTTATGGGAAAGCGCGGCGAAGAGAGCCCAGTGAAGCATGGGAAGATGAAGAAAAGGCATCACGGACCAAGCAAGAGACCTCTGTAGAATGAGTTTAGGAGAATGCATACTCTCACCACCTGGAGGTCGTGTTTCCAGGTCTTTCTCTGGCGGGAATAGTTCCAGTAGTCAACAGAGCCGGAACGATTTACAGCTGGCTCAATAACTATACAATGGAATTTTATAGAAAAGAGAAACACCTAGCTGCTATAGAATGAAAATCGACACAGCTACAAATTCTGAAGCGAGAAATCATGACCTGACTAAGGCCTAGAAATGAGAGCCACTGAAATACATTTTTGAAGTGATTCTATTACTCAAACATGGGTATCTTCTATGAACAAAACATCAACAGTGTAATCATACAACACTTTGCATAAATAGAACTTTAATGATTGTTTGTGAAGTGGTTGGTATCCTGAGTTACCACTTACCATCCGACACGAGTGTTCTTATCCTTATTGTCTATGCAAATAAACAGAGGCACGCTGTGCGGAAGGTCACTCAAGGAGTCCGTTCCAGAGACAGCAATAAAACCACGTAGTCCAATTTCTCATGCCACACGCTCCACTCTGGGTTGAACATTAGTTGACCTCATTACGTGATGTTAATCAAGTGTTTTGTTAATAACATTTCGTGTTTTGGGCTTCCTCATATGCAATTTACATGACTCTAATGATTGCGGCGACTCTATCGTATTCTTGTTTTGTTTGGCAAGCTTCTGGACGAATTCTCTTCTGATCTAAGCATAAACAAAGACCAACTAAATAATGTGCTGATCCCCTTCAGTTTTGCCTTCTTTGTACATGAAGATACTAATTTGCCAAAGGAATGATCAGGATGTAAATTACATAAATGTTCATTGGTAGTTTAAGATTATAAACTGCCATTTATAATTCAAATATTAAGTACTGAAGTGACAAGACACATGTCTCTTCCTGTGAAAAATCCGGCTGTTATTGTCAAACAAAATCTTAACTCCAGCCTCGTTTGCCTCAAAACATTTTTCCACCACCTCCAGCAACATGGACCCTTCACTTGTTCCACATTTATTTGCTGAGTCTGTCAGTTAAATAGTTGGTAATCGGTGGTGTAGGATAGTCAACTTGAACTTAGAATTCCAATATAAACTTTCGTAACTCCCATGCAGAAAAATCAAAAGATGTTTCCTCCAGAAATTTGTCAAAACAAAACAAAAAAAGAACTCATGAATGCGTCTCTCTATGGAAGGGGTTCTCAAAAATTACGACAGCACCACAGGAGGTCGGCTTGAAGCCTGATCCCGCCCAAGCCATGCTACCTGCGGTGTGGGGGCGGGGGGCAAACCGAAAGCCCCACTACCCCAGGCCACAGGGACAAAACCGAAGCCCAAGGGCAGAGGCCTGTAAGCTTAACCCCGCCACCCAGGGCTGAAGCCTTCTGGCTTTGGCCTGGGCCTCAGCAAGTCTAAACCAGCTCTGGCGACCCTATTAAAATGGGGTCGCAACCCACTTTCGGGTCCTGACCCACAGTTTGAGAAGCGCTGCTCTATGTATTACTCTCCTCTTTGTCACACGTGTAGAATCCAAAAATGTGAAGGGTCTGACAGGGTCCAGGCTCAAAGGGAAGCACGTGTTTTCAAGACTAATGCGTCTAATTCTGTCTCTGCAACTCATTTCCTGTAAGACCTTATTCTCAATGTGCCTGTGTTTATCCACGTAGATAACAGGGACAATATCACTGGTCATGGATGTTCCACTTCCTTGACACACTGGATAGCAACCCTCTTCGCAAACACTCATTCAGGCTTTTGATGTCTAAAGTATTGAATTATGATGATAATGATAGTTTATTGCTGGAAGACACCTTTGTATTGAATAACAGCGTCACTTTACAAGGAATTAATATCTAGACCAGAGATTCTCAAACTTCATTGCACCATGACCCCCTCTGACAAAAATTACTACATGACCCCAAGAGGAGGAACTGAAGCCTGAGCCCACCCAAGCCCTGCTGCTCCAAGCAGGCGTGGCGGGAAGCCGTCAAAACCAAAGATCAAGGGCTTCAGCCCTGGGCAGAGGGCTTGCAACCGGTTGGTGGGGCTCAGGCTTCAGCCCTGGACAGTGGGGCTCGGGTTTCGGCTTTGGCCCTGGGTCCCAACCAGTCTAAAACCAGCCCTGGCAACCCCATCAAAATGGGGTTGTGACCCACTTTGGGGTCCCAACCTTCTAAGGTTTTCAGAGCCTTAGAATCACAACAAGGCTTCTCACGCTGATTCCAGGAAACTTTCCAGAAAACCTTTTGTAGTGATAAACACCCATTTTTCATGATTTGTGTGTATAAAAACAAACATCTTCTGTATTTTCCACAGTATCCATCCGATGAAGTGAGCTGTAGCTGACGAAATCTTATGCTCAAATAAATTGGTTAGTCTCTAAGGTGCCACAAGTACTCCTTTTCTTTTTGCGAATACAGACTAACACGGCTGTTACTCTGAAACCTTTCCATGGAGTGTATGTTACAATTTCAACATCATTCTCCTCATAGTAGACAAACATTCTGCTGGCTAGAAAGCTGGCTAGATTGTCAGGCTCAACGGGTAGTTATCAATGGCTCCATGTCTAGTTGGCAGCCGGAATCAAGTGGCGTGCACCCTCAGCAAGTTTGCAGATGACACTAAACTGGGGGGAGAGGTAGATACGCTGGAGGGTAGGGATAGGATACAGAGGGACCTAGACAAATTGGAGGATTGGGCCAAAAGAAATCTGATGAGGTTCAACAAGGACAAGTGCCGAGTCCTGCACTTAGGACGGAAGAATCCCATGCACCGCTACAGACTAGGGACCGAATGGCTCGGCAGCAGTTCTGCAGAAAAGGACCTAGGGGTTACAGTGGATGAGAAGCTGGATATGAGTCAACAGTGTGCCCTTGTTGCCAAGGAGGCCAATGGCATTTTGGGATGTATAAGTAGGGGCATTGCCAGCAGATCGAGGGACGTGATCGTTCCCCTCTATTGAACGCTGGTGAGGCCTCATCTGGAGTACTGTGTCCAGTTTGGGGCCCCACCCTACAAGAAGGATGTGGAAAAATTGGAAAGAGTCCAGCGGAGGGAAACAAAAATGATTAGGGGACTGGAACACATGACTTATGAGGAGAGGCTGAGGGAACTGGGATGTTTACTCTACGGAAGAGAAGAATGAGGGGGGATTTGATAGCTGCTTTCAACTACCTGAAAGGGGGTTCCAAAGAGGATGGCTCTAGACTGTTCTCAGTGGTAGCAGATGACAGAACAAGGAGTAATGGTCTCAAGTTGCAGTGGGGGAGATTTAGGTTGGATATTAGGAAAAACTTTTTCACTAGGAGGGTGGTGAAACACTGGAATGCGTTACCTAGGGAGGTGGTGGAATCTCCTTCCTTAGAAGTTTTTAAGGTCAGGCTTGACAAAGCCCTGGCTGGGATGATTTAATTGGGGATCGGTCCTGCTTTGAGCAGGGGGTTGGACTAGATGACCTCCTGAGGTCCCGTACAACCCTGATATTCTATGATTCTAAGCTCAGGGTCTTCCAGCATGCCTTAAACTGATCAGATTTTAAATAAGTCTGATCTCAGCCCATAGCCTTAGCTAAGAAAGACACATCTCCATCTTTCCTGTCTGTCATCTGAGACTTTATCCGCTGCTTCTTCATGCAAGACAACAATTGTGTTTGGCTGTTGTTGGATGCAGATCATGTGACTGATGCCAGAAACGTTCCAAGGTTTATCTCAAAGCCTTTATCAAACATAACTTGTTTTCACCCACCACCAACCCTCACCTCAAACCAAGAGCAGCCCTGCAAGAGGAAGCACAGTGAGCTTCTGCCATGGTGATCACCCTCATCCCACAGCACTGGTGCCACAACTAATTGAATTTCTAATTAACCTGAGGGGAAACACGCCCCTAAGCAGAGGATCAGTACAAAGGCCGGTGCAAATCTCAGGTCCCTGTTTCGATCTTTTTTGGAACTGTAAGTGGGACTTCAGTGGTTCATAGGTCTTAAACTGTCCGTCTGACAGAGGGAAATTTCAAGCCACAGGGCCTCAATGTGCCGTCCTCCTTAGAAATTCCATGGGGGGAACTGCCCTTGACCCCCAGTACATACCAACACATATCAGGGTCGCTTTAAAGGATCAAATTGGAGTCCTCTATGTGACAGGAGATTGTGCAACAGATACAGCTCTTAATAACCTCCCAATTCATTCCCACAGTAACTATGGTGGAAGCACTAGAAGGACACCAGAAATGAATTTGTCTTAGAAAACTTTTAAGATGAAGGAAACCTGCAGTGTGTCATATGCATGCCAAACCATGTGAGGTAGAAAACAACAATCCTGAAGATTGAAGCAATCAATTATATCCACTGAAGGAGTGACGTGCACAGCAAAATGTTTTTCTAACTAATTAAGACCTCAAGCAAAAGGGTGTCTCAGATTCTCCAGGCCATCTAACAACCTGCATAAAAGCCCTCGCAACTCAGGGTTCTTTAACCGCTTCTCTTGACGTCTCCTCCTCAGTGAGCTGGGTAAGTGAAATTTGACTGAATCTCTCCATACCTATCCAGATATCTCGTTAGTGATCATTTCAATTTTGCATATAGACTCCAATTACTGTCTATCTTACGGGAGTTTCCACGAAAAAATCTTGATTATTAAGTTGCAGGCATTGGTGGATTCATGGTATAAAGCGAGGGTGGCAATTTTTTGCAGAGCTACATAGGCATTTGGGACACAAGTTCAGGTTTATTTTCATAAAGAAACAGGCATTCGAATCCCTTTGGCAGCTTTGAAAAAGCTCATAAACCACTTTTAATTCAACAGCAGGTCAGGCAGATTGCTACATTAGATGGATCTCTGCTCTGAACCAGTACGGCAATTTCTCTGTTCTTATGTGCTCTGCTAGCAATGATAGGTGCAGATCCCCAGCTGGTGTAAGTTAGCTTAGCACCATTCATCTCCGTTGAACAGTGGCGATTTCCGCTGGCTCCGGCTCTGGTCCTTAGCATTTTGTACTAACAAAGAGTATTTTCCATACATACATGGTCAAGTATTGCTGACTCACAAGCTTTGGAAGCAAAGGAACCACACGCTCTCTCTTTCCACATGGCCCCCATTTCAATAGGAACTGAGCTTTGACCCGTTTATTCCACTGGCTCTAAGGCATTATGGTGACTCTTTTCCTTTCTGTGTGTTTCAGGTTTACTTTCAACGCACAGAGATGTTGTTCCCGCACCAAAAAAAGATGTGTAAACCTTGGTGCTGTAAACCGCACCAAAAGATTTGTAAACCTTGGTTCTGTAAACCGTGGGGTTATGGGGACTCAAGCGGTTACGGAGGCGACTATGGACGCTGGCCACCATGCTGCTGGAAAAAGCCATTCAAGTGCTGCTACCCCTGCCCCTACCCCTGCTGCTACCCCCACCCCTATCCCTGCGGCCCAACAGACCTGTATCCATGTTTCGCTGAGGAGGAATAGCCATGGAACAAAGAACAACCAGCAAACGAAAAGCAAGATACCGATTCACGGCTGAGCTCATGGACAATGGCTTTGGGAAATGCTGAGTGCCCACAACTCCCAAGGGAGCTGTGAGTTCTCAGCACCGCAGGGAACCTGCACCAGATTTCTATTTGCCAGGGGACACTTTAGGACAGTTTCCTCTAATACTGCCATACTCTCTCCTTTACTCTAGCTATCTGACGGCCCGAATCTCAGCTCCATCATGGCCCCTTTCGGCCTCTCTGACAGTGTCAATGCAGCAGGGGCCTGTGAGTTCATACAAATGATATTTACACTCACTCAAAGGCTCTTTACAAAGCAACATTCTGGGACGTAAGTGTCAATGAGAATTAGGGCCTATGTTTTCTAGCCTTTCCATAAATATGTATCATTTCTTTCCAGTTTCAGCACTGCTACAGAAGATGTACAACAGAGAAAGAACTTAGTCCTCTCCTGATATTGTGCTTTGTCTAATCAGACTGGGGCTGGGATAACACAATTAACTGAAAATGGCTGCAAACAGGATTTGATTGTCAAACTCTACAGCGGCACCAAAGAAAGAAGAACATCTGATGGGAAATGCATCACCTGGGAGCAGTTCATTTGTTGTAATCCTGGAAAACCTGGCAATGTATTTTCTACTCTGCATTCTGTCTGTTCCTATGTAATCCTATGTAATCATATTAGCATTAAAGTGATTCTGAAACACGATAGCAATCCTCTGGTTTTCTTTCTCCTGCATTCCTCATTTACCAGTCTCCGTGAGTTAGATGCATAAATACTTTGTGACTCAGGCCCTGTTGGTAACAATTTAGTCCAGCGCAGGTAGCCAGTGCCTGTGCACTACCATTCGAGCCTATGGTTCCCCTTTTAGTGCCAACTCACACCAGTCAGGTGTTCGGTATTCCGTCTCATCGGGAACAGCTCAACCTTGTCAGTCACAGTTTAATGCCTGAAAAAGGGAGCCTGGTGTGATCCAGATGGGAAATGCCAGAGCTTAACCAGTTCCCCCCATTCCCTCCCATGCCCTGAGCTTAGCGAGCAGCCTGGTGTCCTCCCCACAAGGTACTCTCACCTCTCATCATTTTTAATTCCCTGGGCTTCAGATTCAAGCGTAAGAAATCAGAAACCTTATAGGGGTGTGGCCTTGGTTTTAACAATGCACATGGAGCTTTTTCAGTTGTGCATCTCACACCAGTTTGGAAAAGAAAAACAGTCGTTGATAAACATTCAGATTAGGGAAACCTAAATAACCCCATTTTCTTTATACACTCTGGGCTGCTGTTTTGAAGCAGGAGATGTTTTTTTTATTGGACACTCATGTGTGAGCATGTGCTGTGACATACCAGTGATCGACATCCAATTCCCCAGAAAGGCTCAGAGCTTGGATAAAATCAGCCGTGTCACAAAATGTGAGCGAGGCTAGCAAGTTCATAGTTCTAGCCTGATCTAATACTGTGCATTTAACTTCCATAAAGGGTGTGGGGAAGATTACATGAACACATTTTCATTTAGATGTTCTTTGATTCATTATTCCTCAGATGTCCTCTGCGACACACCTATCTGCTTTTGTTCCCTTTCCACAGCTGGAGAAACTGAGGCACAGAGGCATCCAGGGATTTGCTCACAGATGTGGGAAGTGATTTGCTCGAGTTCACACAGTGAGGCCCTGGCAAAACTGGGATTAAAACTCACAATTTCCAGACTCCCAGCCTTTCTGACTCTGTTACCCCACCGTGGAAACCCCCTCATGTCTTGCTGGTGTGATGACTTACAGCTCTCTGGCCATGCATTTCCTTTATAGAAAATATACCTTTGCCCTCTAATATGGGACCCGTCACATGGACACATTCTTTGAAAAACAGAAACATGAGACTTTCCATTTTGATCCTGTCAATGACTCATCTAAGCCAGTGTCATGCCTCTGCCAGTGACCAGCAACAGCTGCTTCAGAGGAAGGCTCAAGAAACCCTGCAGAAGGCAGTTGTGGGATAACCTGCCCATAGGAGAAGTTTCTGACTCATTTCCATTAATTACTCAGCTCTAATCTCCATTATTGGCTAATGCCCTGAGGCAGGAAAGTTTATATCCCTGCCAAACAAAGTGAAATAAGTCCGTCTCAGTCTACCGCTGCTCAAGGGTACGGCACACACCATTGTGCTTGGATTGCCCAGGGTACGCACTAGCTTCTCACTCTCCTTCGAGATACCAGGGTGACTAGCACATTTACAGCCTGGCCTCCTGAGGAATAAAGCCTTGCACAATCTACCAATGGGCATTTCATCTTCAGATCACAGCACTCATGGAGAACTAATGTCCTGATAGCTCTGAGACCACTGTTCTTACCTCCTGCAACAGAGTCCACTCCTCTCTAGCCTCCCCTCATGGCCAGGCACGGCCTCACCTCTTTCCCGCTGGGGAAAGCCCCTGCTAATGCTCACTCCAGTGCTGTGGTGGTTTCTCTGTAGGGTGACCAGACAGCAAGTGTGAAAAATCGGGACGGGGGTGGGGGGTAGTAGGAGCCTATATAAGAAAAAAACCCAAAAATCGGGACTGCCGCTATAAAAACAGAACATCCGGTCACCCTATTTCTCTGCCTTACGAGCTGGAAGGACCAGAGAGGCCCGCTTCAGAGACCGGGTAGGATGTAGCCCAGGGGCAGAACTGCACCGTGTGGTGGGTGTATTTGGTCAGCGTGGCGCGGATGGCCCCCCGCTGACCCAGCAACGGGACCTTTGCCTCCCACCACTGTCAGGGCCCTGGGCTGGAACGCAGTGGAGTTGGGTGGGCCTGCGTTCCCCTCCCCCGGCCAACCTACCTCAGGTAGCAGAATCGCATGCCACAAACCCGTACTGACACTCCCCGGCCTGAGGGGCGCGCTACAGACTCGCGCCGACACTCCCCGGCCTGAGGGGCGCGCTACGGACTCGCGCCGACGATCCCCGGCCTGAGGGGCGCGCTACGGACTCGCGCCGACGCTCCCCGGCCTGAGGGGCGCGCTACAGACTCGCGCCGACACTCCCCGGCCTGAGGTGCGCGCTACGGACTCGCGCCAACGCTCCCCGGCCTGAGGGGCACGCTGCAGACTCGCGCCGACGCTCCCCGGCCTGAGGGGCGCGCTACAGACTCGCGCCGACACTCCCCGGCCTGAGGGGCGCGCTACGGAGTCGCACTGACGCTCCCCGGCCTGAGGGGCGCGCTACGGAGTCGCGCCGACGCTCCCCGGCCTGAGGGACGCGCTACGGACTCGCACTGACGCTCCCCGGCCTGAGGGGCGCGCTACGGACTCGCGCCGACGCTCCCCGGCCTGAGGGGCGCGCTACGGACTCGCGCCGACGCTCCCCGGCCTGAGGGGCGCGCTACGGACTCGCGCCGACGCTCCCCGGCCTGAGGGGCGCGCTACGGACTCGCGCCGACGCTCCCCGGCCTGAGGGGCGCGCTACGGACTCGCGCCGACGCTCCCCGGCCTGAGGGGCGCGCTACGGACTCGCGCCGACGCTCCCCGGCCTGAGGGGCGCGCTACGGACTCGCGCCGACGCTCCCCGGCCTGAGGGGCGCGCTGCGGATTCGCGCCGATGCTCCCCGGCCTGAGGGGCGCGCTACGGACTCGCACTGACGCTCCCCGGCCTCAGGGGCGCGCTACGGATTCGCGCCGATGCTCCCCGGCCTGAGGGGCGCGCTACGGACTCGCACTGACGCTCCCCGGCCTCAGGGGCGCGCTACGGACTCGCACTGACGCTCCCCGGCCTGAGGGGCACGCTACGGTCTCGGGCCGACGCTCCCCGGCCTGAGGGGCGCGCTACGGACTCGCGCCGACGCTCCCCGGCCTGTGGGGCGCGCTACGGACTCGCGCCGACGCTCCCCGGCCTGAGGGGCGCGCTACGGACTCGCGCCGACGCTCCCCGGCCTGAGGGGCGCGCTACGGACTCGCGCCGACGCTCCCCGGCCTGAGGGGCGCGCTACGGACTCGCGCCGACGCTCCCCGGCCTGAGGGGCGCGCTACAGACTCGCGCCGACGCTCCCCGGCCTGAGGGGCGCGCTACGGACTCGCGCCGACGCTTCCCGGCCTGAGGGGCGCGCTGCGGACTCGCGCCGACGCTCCCCGGCCTGAGGGGCGCGCTGCGGACTCGCGCCGACGCTCCCCGGCCTGAGGGGCGCGCTGCAGACTCGCACCGGCACACTTTCTCCGCTAATTCCCCAGCGCCCGAAAGGTGTGACTGAGGCCTGCCCGTGGGACCATAGCTCTCCATCGCCCCCTTGGGGCTTGGTGGACCGATTGAAACCTGTCACAGACCCCTTCAGGCCGCTCTGAAGGAGCCTTCCAGTGAGTGTAGATGTTATGCGTCCCATCCCAGAGCTGCCTAAAGGAGCCTTTGTGGAACTGAGATTCAGGCCTACAGATCGTTAAGAAGAAGCCAAGAGGAAGGGAGGCATTCGAGGAAACAGTCGCAAAGTGCAACCTGGGAAATGCAGCTACAGGGCAGAGAGCCTGAGGTGCTGAGCACCCACAGCTCCCAGGGGAGTCGGGGGTGCTCAGCAGTTCTGAAAGCCATTGCCCATAAGCTCAGCCGTGAGTCCAGATCTTGCTTTGCGTTGCCTGCTCGCCTCTGGTTCCGTGGCTGTTCCTCCTCAGCAAAACAAATGTGTCCATACTGGTATCTCTGGCGACACTGGCAAGGGTAAGGGGAGCAGCAGCCACAACACCACCTGTGTTGCCTGTGGTAACACCATGGCTTCCAGCCCCTGCCACAGCAAGGGTTGTAGCAGCCAGGATGACAGATCTGTTGGGGGTGGAAATACATCTTCCTCCTTTGGAGGTAAACCTGAAACACACAGCAGGGAAAAGAGTCAACAGAACACGCGGTGGCCAGTAGAACGAAGGGATCAGTGCTGAGTTACTGGTCCACCTGCAGCCATGGAGAGAAAGAGAGAGACTGAGCAGGGACATTGTTACCTAGCCCCTCAGTTCCTGGCTATATTTTGTCCCCTGTTTCCTCCTCTTTTTTAGTCCTTTTACTCCATGTTAGACACCCTCCTAACCAGCCACTTTGAACCCTTCTCAATCCCTTGGTTTTAAAAACACTGACTGGAGTAAGTAAACATGCGATATGATGTATGGCTATCATGCATGGAAGGGATTTTTATTGCTTTTACAAAATGTCTCTACAAATGTCGGCAGAACCTAAGCTAAACTTCCTAAGGTTACTTTCCTTGTGAGGATTTCTGCTCAGGGTGCAAACCACGTCTCTGCACAACCACAGGGTAGCACTTTGGCTTCTAGAGCTTGTGAGTCAGCTATTTCTGCTAATGAATGAATGGAAAATACTCTGTACCCAATACCAAATGCTAAGGGCCTGATCCTGAACAGGGTTAAATCAGCTTAGTTACACTAACTTCATCGGAGACATGCTGACTTACACCAACCTAAGATCTGCCTCTAAAATTGCTCCTTGCACACATCAGAAGAGAGGAATTGTCAGACTTGGTCAGACCGGTGGTCTGTTTAATCCAGGCTCCTGTCTCAAAGAGTGTTGAGTACTAACTGCTTCCGAATAAACTTGACAAACACGGAAATGATCCTTTGTGGCATGGGTGGCCAACCTGAACCTGAGAAGGAGCCAGAATTTAACAATGAACTTTGCCAAAGAGCCACAGTCATACATCAGCAGCCCCCACATCCACTACCCCTCTCCAGCCTCCAGCGCCTCCAGCCCACCGGCAGCCCCGCCAATCAGCGCCTCCCCCTTCCTCTGCCTCCCGCCTACCACAATCAGCTGTTTCGCAGTGTGCAGGAGGCTCTGGTGGGGAGGGGGGAGGAGCGAGGGCATGGCAAGCTCGGGGGAAGGGGCAGGAGCCTTGGGGGTAGGGATGGAGTGGTGGCAGGACCTGGGGCAGAGCAAGGGGTTGAGCAGTGAGCACCCCATAGCGTATTGGAAAGTTAGCTTCTGTAGCTCCAGCCTTGGAGTCAGCGCTGATGCAAGGAGCCACATATTAACCTCTAAAGAGCCGCATGGGGCTCCGGAGACACAGGTTGGCCACCCCTGCTTTATGCTAGAGTAGTTTCTTCCCCAAAACCCTCACTTAAAGCTGGGCTATGAGGTTATTCCATGCCACTGGGGAGGTTCCAGTTCCCTATTTTCAATTCAGAGTAATAGGAACTGGGGATCAGACAAATGTCTGCTCTGCAGTTCTCACCCTCACCTTCCCAAGCATCAATTCACCAATGCCAGCAACTTAAGAACCTCAACAACAAAATTAGGGGAAAACTCCTTAGCATTGCTAAGAATTAGAATCAATGTACAATAATAGTCCTAAATGACAGCAATCACTAACATGACACGTCAATTGTATCGAGAGATTGATTCAACTCAGACTTACCCAGTCGCCAAGGAGAGTAAGTCGAGAGAAGTGGTTAGAAAAACCTGGGCTCACAAGAGCTTTTATACTGTCTAACAGACCTCCGGGAGGATCTGAGACACCCTTTGTGTATGAGATCCTGCTTAGTTACCAAACAAATTTTGTTGCGCACATCAGTCTTTCCACTGATATAATGGTTTTCCTTATGAATATTAATCTATTGCCAATCTCATGTGGAACAACAACCATATGATGCACCCTGCAGAAGTCTTTGATATGAAAATTTTCATGGGAGATCTTCATTCCTGTTATTTTCTTGACTTCACTGGAGTTACAACGGGAATGAATCTGAAGGAAATTGAGCGAGATCAGTGCAACACGTATAGGAATCCAGTCCAGTCCTTTAAATTCATGCGGGTATTGGTTAGGGACATTGTGGCATATACCACTGCAGTTCTTTAGACTCAGGGAGCCTTCACCCCTGGCAGAGGGGCAATACAAGGCCTATGAACAACTTTCACTTTCAAAATAGGTCTTCTCAGACATAAGTTTGCATAGACTTTTGTTCTGCCTTGGGGTGAGTTTCACCTTATCAGGATAAGAAAATCATCTCTCAATAGACCTCCCCTTATCAGGGTGATCATCAAAGCAGAACCATACACTTCTGCTTATTGAATTGCTGCTCACTGTTTGTGTTGAATGCTGGTGGTACAGTGTTTTCTAAGGGCTTGGAGTTACAACCTCAGCACTCACATCTTCATCCATGAGCACCTACGAGAACTGAGGTCTCCTGAGAAAATGCAGATGATGTAGCCCACGAGAAACACAAAAGAGAGGGAGAAAAGGCAGGAGATTGATATGGGATGATATTACACTAATTCAGGCTCTGACCAGCCAAAGGACACGCTTCCAGATCCCTCTCTTGCAGAAAGTGTTCCAGCAATAATACTTACTCAGTTATAGACATCCCAAACAGCGCTTCGGATTGCAGGGGTCATGAAAGTCACAGTCAGACAAATTTACACCAGCTGAGGATCTGATGCATAACCTTTAAAATGCAATTTTATACAAAAGAGAAATATATCACTGCTATTCAAGGAAAATCAAATAGCTACAAATTCTAAGGCTAGAAATCATGACCTGATTAAGGTGTAAACAGGAGAGAGATAGAAATATATGTTTTAAAGAAAATCTATTACTCAAAAGATAGGCATCTTCCAAGAATAACAAATTATTATAATCATGCAACACTTTGCATATATAAAACTTTAATGAGTGTTTGTGAAGTGCTTTTAGAGCCTGAGTTTTGAGCAAGCCTCAGAACATACTGTGGGAGTGTTGTTATCCTCATTTGATATGCAGATAAACAGGGGGAAATTGAGTTGGAGATCACAAAATAAGTCAGCTGAAGAGAAAGAAGTAAAACCCAAATGTCCTGACAATTCGTGCCACATGTTACTCTCTGGATTGAGCACTATTAGCCTGCATTGCAAGACAACGTTAGTAAAGTGTCTTCTTAATAACATTTCGTGGTTTTGGCTTCTTAACATGCAATTTACATGACTGTAATTGTTAGAGAGACTCAGTCATTTCCTTGTTATGTTTGGCAAGCATCTAGATGATTCTTTTTCTGATCAAAGCAAAAACAAAGCTCACCTATATACTGTATTGTTCCACTTTAACTTGGCCTTCCTAACCCATGGAGAAAATAATTCACCAAAGGAATAGTAAGTATGTCAATTACATAGTTGATCATAGTATGTCAATTACATATTTGGTAGTGTAGGATCAAAAACTTCTTTTTAGAACTCAAATATCAAAGTTTGTGAGGAGACACGTACGGTCACTGCTGTGCAGAGGAACCAGGAGATGATTCCTTTAGAAACTTGTCAAAACAAAACAAACAAAAGAACCCATGAATGAGTCTCTCTATGAATTACTCTCTTGTTAGTGATTTGTTTAGAATCCAGCAAAGTGAAGGGTCTGACAGGGTTCAGGATCAATGGGAAGTATGTGGCACTTGTTAAGACTAATGTGTCTACTTCAGTCTCTGCAGCTTACTTCCTGTAAAACCTTATTCTCAATGTGCCTTTGTTTATCCACGTATAAAACAGGGATGATATCACTCATTATGGATGTTCCACTTCCTTGGCACTCTGGATATCAAACCTCTTCGCAAACACTCATTAAGGCTTTTGATGTCTAAAATATTGTATTATGATACTAATAATAGTTTGTAGCAGGAAAACACCCTTCTATTGAGTAACAGAGTCACTTTACAAGGAATTAATATTCTAGATCATTCCTGTCAGTCCACTATTCAGATTGTGATTTTCCCTTCAGAATCTGAAGCTTTGCATTTCCTTTCATTATACAAATTCCTCAGAGCAGGAGACTGACCAGCAAAGATCAGCATAGCCCCATAATCTTCGAAGGTGTTCAGAGCCTTTGAATCACAACAAAGCTTCTCACCCTTGCCTGGTTACAGGAAACATCCCATAGAGACTCTGGTACGCTCGAAAAATCATTCTCGTCATAGTAGACAAGCATGCTGCAAGCTCAAGGTCTTGCAACATGCCCTAAGGCTGATGAGATTTTCAATTAATCTAATCTAAGCCCATAGCCTTAGCCAAGAAAGACACATCTCCATCTTTCCTGTCTTTTCCCTGAGGCTTTATCTGCTGCTTTTTCATTCAAGACAAGAATTGTGTTGGCTATTCTTGGATGGAGATTGTGTTACTGATGCCAGAAACGTAAAAGGTTTATCTCAAAGGCTTTATCAAACATAACTTGTTTTCACCCACCTCCAACCCTCACCTCAAACCAAGAGCAGCCCTGCAAGAGGAAGCACAGTGAGCTTCTGCCATGGGGATCGCCCTGATCCCACCGCACTGGTGCCACAACTGAAGTTCGATTATGAACTGAATTTCTAATCAACATAAAGCGAAACCCATCCCTAAGCGGAGAGTCAGCACAAACGCCTGTGCAAATCTCAGGTCCCTGTTAAGATCTCTTTTGAAAGCATGTGTGACTAAAGTGGTTCAGAGGCCTTACACTGTCCTTCTGACCTACGGAAATTTCAAGCCATACAGCCTAAATGCTCTGTTCCTCCTAGGAAATTCCATCAGGGAGACTGCCCTGGGCCCCCACTACATACCAACACATATCAGTGTAGCTTTTATCAGACCAAACTGGAATCCTCTGCATGACAACAGATTGTGCAACAGATACCATTCTTAATAGCCAGGTCATTCCTGCAGTGACTCTGATGGGTTCACCAGATTGATATCAGGAACAAATTGGTTCCATAAAACTTTCAAGATGCATGCAATCCACGTGAGGTACATAACTCAATAATCCTGAAGACTGAAGAAACCAATTATAAATATTGAAGGAGTGACGTCTGCAGCAAAATATTTTTTCTAATTAAGACCTCAAGCAAAAAGGGTGTCTCAGATTCTCCAGGCCATCTAAGAACCAGTATAAAAGAGCTCGCGACTCAGGGTTCTTTAACCGCTTCTCTTGACGTCTCCTCCTCAGTGAGCTGGGTAAGTGCGATTTGACTGAACCTCTCCATAGCTATCCAGATGTCGCGTTAGTGATCATTTAAACTGTGGGCTTAATCTTGCACATAGACTCCGATTATTGTCTATGTTCGGGGTGTTCCACTAAAAAATGTGATTATTAAGTTGCAGGCATTGGTGGATTCATGGCATACAAGTGAAGGTGGCAATTTTTTGCAGAGGTACATAGGCATTTGGGACACAAATTCTGTTTATTTTCACTAAGAAATAGGCATTCAAATCCCTTAGGCAGCTTTGAAAAAGCTCATAAACCGCTTTTAACTTCGTGGTGTTAGAAACAACCCCCACCTTGAGTTAATTACTCAGTAGACCAAGTCTGTGTTCTTCCAGTGTATTCTGCAGCAGGTCGTACTCAACAGCAGTTCAAGCAGATTGCTACATTAGATGGATCTCTGCTCTGAACCAGTACGGCAATTTCTGTGTTCTTATGTGCTCTGCTAGTAACGATAGGTGCAGATCCCCAGCTGGTGTAAGTTAGCTTAGCACCATTCATCGCCGTTGAACAGTGGCGATTTCCGCAGGCTCGGGCTCTGGTCCTTAGCATTTTATACTGACAAAGAATATTTTCCATACATACATGGTCAAGTATTGCTGACTCACAAGCTTTAGAAGCCAAAGTACCACGTGCTCTCTCTTTCCACATGGCCCCCATTTCAATAGGAACTGAGCTTTGACCTGTTTATTCCACTGGCTCTAAGGCATTATGGTGACTCTTTTCCTTTCTGTGTGTTTCAGGTTTACTTCCAACGCACGGAGATGTTGTTCCACCACCAAAAAAAGATGTGTAAACCTTGGTGCTGTAAACCGCACCAAAAGATTTGTAAACCTTGGTTCTGTAAACCGTGGGGTTATGGGGACTCAAGCGGTTACGGAGGCGACTATGGACGCTGGCCACCATGCTGCTGGAAAAAGCCATTCAAGTGCTGCTACCCCTACCCCTACCCCTGCTGCTACCCCCACCCCTATCCCTGCGGCCCCACAAACCTGTATCCATGTTTCGCTGAGGAGGAATAGCCATGGAACAAGGAACAACTAGCAAACGAAAAGCAAGATACCGATTCACGGCTGAGCTCATGGACAACGGCTTTGGGAAATGCTGAGTGCCCACAACTCCCAAGGGAGCTGTGAGTTCTCAGCACTGCAGGAAACCTGCACCAGATTTCTATTTGCCAGGAGACACTTTAGGACAGTTTCCTCTAATACCGCCATACTCTCTCCTTTACTCTAGCTATCTGACGGCCCGAATCTCAGCTCCATCATGGCCCCTTTCGGCCTCTCTGACAGTGTCAATGCAGCAGGGGCCTGTGAGTTCATACAAATGATATTTACACTCACTCAAAGGCTCTTTACAAACCAACGTCCTGGGACGTAAGTGTCAATGAGAATTAGGGCCTATGTTTTCTAGCCTTTCCATAAATATGTACCATTTGTTTCCAGTTTCAACACTGCTACAGAAGATGTATAACAGAGAAAGAACTTAGTCCTCTCCTGATATTGTGCTTTGTCTAATTAGACTGGGGCTGGGATAACACAATTAACTGAAAATGGCTGCAAACAGGATTTGATTGTCAAACTCTACAGCGGCACCAAAGAAAGAAGAACATCTGATGGGAAATGCATCACCTGGGAGCAGTTCATTTGTTGTAATCCTGGAAAACCTGGCAATGTATTTTCTACTCTGCATTCTGTCTGTTCCCATGTAATCCTATCATATTAGCATTAAAGGGATTCTGCAACATGATATCAATTCTCTGGTTTCTGTTCAGCTCCATTCCTGTGAGTTGGTTGCCTAAATCCTTCATGAATCTGGCCTTGTGGGTAACAATTCACTCCTGCAGAGGGACCCAGTGCCTGGGCACTACTTACAAGCCCATAGTGAAAAGAGAATCAGGTCTGGCAAGAGGCTGTAAATCAGAAGAGGTATTACCCTGCAATTCCCCTGCTAGTGCCATCTAATGCCAGTCGGGTGTTCGGTATCCCGTCTCATTGACCTTGTCAGTCACGGTTTAATGCCTGACAAAAGGAACTTGGTTGTGTGTTCCACATGGGCAATGTGAGAACTTAACTGGTTACTCCAATTCCCTCCCATACCCTGAGGTTAGAGACCAGCCTGGTGTTCTCCCCACAAGGTACTCTCACCTCTCATCATTTTTTAATTGATAGGGCTTCAGGTTTACGTGTAAGAAATCGGACACATTTTAGGGGTCTGGTCCTGGTTTTTAATAATGCTTCTAGGGCAAAAGGGGAATCACAGTCCTGACTGCAGCCCTGCAATTACATGTATTATCGAAGTGAGTGGTGCATTCGTCTCTACCTGCAAATCAAATTCCAAAGGCTTCCTAAGGTAGAACTGCAAGAGTTAATGGAGGTGGAATTTAATGACTGGTGGGGTTGTTAAGGAAATCTAGGGTAAGAATGCTTTCCTGATAGAAAAACTTAAAGGGAAACAATCTAAATTTCTCTAATTGTAGGGAGTATCTGCTCTCCCCGGGGAATAAGATGAATGGCCAGGGTATTCAAGCAAATCCTGTCAGCCTATCTGTTATTCGTATGATGAAAGCAAATGGCCTCATTTTAGATCAGATTGCCCAAGACCCTTGAGCTAACCACAGGATACAGCGTTTTAATGTTGGGGAAATAGGACTTATTAGGAAGTCTGTGGAACTGTTTACCAAGACAGTCTTTCAATGCAGAAGGATGAAAAATGACTACTTGGACCTGATCAATTTTGATCAAGGTTCTCTGGTGGACCATTGCTTGCCGCAAAAGCAAGTCTCAGGATATGGAATATAGGAATGATTTATCTCCATTTTATTTTGTTTTCCTTCAAGAGACTTTGCTGGCTAAGGATGAGAGATTTAAGCCCCTAGCCTTTGAGAAGAGGGTGCTAAGCATGCTAAGAGCTGGCCCTTTATGTTCCCATTCAATTCAATGTTACTCCCCTCAAGTCAACACCAAGCTTTTAGCTTCCCAGATAAATTGGTTTCATTAGCCCAGAATATTTATTAACCCCCATCAGGCTCTCCTCTCTAAGTAATATCAACTCATGTATGGAAAAAAGGACCCATTAGCTGACTTTGTGCTTTGGAGAGACTTTAATGCTTGACTGGGTCCTGGGGACAGGGAAATGCTTAATCTTTCCACAAACTCAGGAAAAGGTGTTCAGTGTTCAAGCATCAAAAAAGAAAACATTGCAACACAGAGGCTTCCTAGTCACATGTGCCTATTGAAAGCAGAGTTCTGGACGTTCCTACACAGCACTCTGTACAACACCATATTCTCATGCTACAGCGCCGCCCTCTGGGGAAGCTATCTATTGTAAGACAAAGAGCTTTTCATTTCATTTTCCCTTAGATAATCTATGGAAAAGGCAAGAAAAACCTTGTGTTGCATGCATTCTGTAATTTTAAATAGATTGGGTTGGAGCTGTTGATTGGTGGAGAATGTGATGATATGGAACACCATTTCACATTGACCTCGAACAGCGGGAGCTGCCTAAGAGTACTGAACAGTACTAATTTTAAGGTAGTCCTGTTTTTACTAATTTGCCCCTTCGGGTGTATGTTTATCTCCTATCCAGGGGATACAATCTCAGGCAGAGTCTTCCAACCCTGAAATCTGAAGTTGTCAATTTAAGATGAATTAAATGGAACCTCTTAGTTAATCTTAAAATTAAACAGAAACTTACTTCTAATGACCTGATAGTTTAGAAGAACAGACTACAGAATTATATGGATGCATTACAGGTCCGTATAGTATTTACTGACATTGTTGAAAAGTTACAGGATGATTTAGCTAGTGAGAAGGTATAGCTTCATCCTATGAAAGATAAGAGAGTCTGGTAAGATATGAATTGTTTCGGTTGTAAGAAGCTGTTTCAGGAGCGTGGTAAGGGCTTTTAGAAATAGAGGGCCATCAGATTCCATTAGGAAATTAGTTATTTTTAGAAGGAATTATAAAAATTGTTAGATAAGAAAAAGTTGGATCATCAAGGACCCTTTGGAAGGAATTTCAACTTTGCTCCAATCAAAAACCATATGGTTTGATACCGGAAGGTGGTAGCACTAGGCTGTAGTAAAGCGAATGTTCTTTTCCTTAAACACTCATGGGAGAGAGATTCTTTTGCTCTTTATAGTGATAACCTAACCATCCATCCTCTAATATGGTCTGTTCCAATGGACTTTTCCTGTCGTGTTCTTCCAGAATTCTTCCAGTTTCCATTAGGAAAGTTATAATCGTAGTAAGCTTTGGACATTGAGCGTTTAGGGTAAATTTTGTACTCAAATATTATAGGCTGTGGCTACTTGAGGGTGGAATAAACTTAGAACATTAAAGGCAGGGCAAGATACATTTTTGAGAAGAATGCTTGGCTTTCCTAGCTATGCTGCAGCTGCTTTACTCAGGGCAGAGGTGAGTGAATCCTCTACTTCCACCAAAGCACAATGCTTCTCTATTATTTTGGGTATGAATTGAGAATATGAACTTACATCGGCTACCAAGGTTACGTCTGCAGGAGCAGTTTAATAAGTCCAAAATGGTAACATTTCCCCTGCTTTTGAAAGTCTTTTGAGCGGTCCATTCTTGGGCAGTTTCAGAACTAGGTTTTGTCAAGACTTCAGATAAGAGTGTGATAATATACATTAAGCTTAGAGCTGAAGAGATCTGGTTAATAACATAGTGCATGTGCTCTATACTCAATGTTTGCTCTTCTTATCGATGATTCAGTAAAGTCCATTCTCAAAAGAGACTTATGCATGGTTAAGGTGAAACATATATGAGTTGCCCTTTGATTTCAGGAAGACCAATCACCTGGTTCAAGTTAAGCACCTCAAAGCCATCCCACTATTAATGAAAGGAAACTTTGCCCTCGCCCCTCAAGTGACTTGGGAATTTTGTTCTGAAACTTAAATACTGACACGCCTCCATAAGAACTTTTTGTTTTATTCTTCTTTCCGAGTCTTGCCAGGCCCTCTAGTGCCCCAAAGAGGTCAGACAAAGCAGAAGTCACTCTCTGGATTCTTAAGTGAATATAAGAGTCTGTCAGATCAGATCCTCTACAGTCTCTTTGCCCTCACTTAGCATTGGCGTATGTTTTTTTCAAGATCCAGGGCAATGGTAAATGGGACTAAAATATTTTAGCTGTGTGGTTAGTCTGCTGGCATGTAGAGAACACCAACCAGTATTGTCTCCTTGTTTCCTTGTACTCCCACCTCTGTACCCATCTGTTGTCCCTCTCCTATACTTAAATTGTAAACTCCATGGGGCAGAGACCATCTTCTTGTTCTGTACTTGTACAGCCCTTAATGCCATGGGGTTCAGGAAAAGGGCTCGGATATGCTATAATAATACAAATAATAAATAGAGATTTTTGGATTCCAATAAATCTAAATTAAATTAATGCTCTTCTCATTCTTTATCCAGATGTGTTTATGAACTGAAAAGATAATTCATGGAGGATGTTGCAAACACACCACTCATATGGCTCTCTGAATCAGGTCTTGATTATAGCCTTCAGGGGGGTTATTTTCCATTAAACTGTGGCCTCGCTTGTGTTTTCATAAAAATTCCTTAGGCAATTTACAAGAGTCAGTGAAAGGGAGCAGAGTTGGTACATCAGGGACAGGAGCTCCGGAGGGCAAGGATGCCAAGCAGGGGCTGTTTCAGGGAGCCAAGACAGAGAGATCTGTGGGCAGTGGGACAGACGGGAGGGTATGTGACTGCGGGGTTGGTGCTCCGGGAAGCGAGTAGGGGGAAGGTTGGGAGAACTGGGAGGAAGAGTAAGAGATACTGAGCTAACAACCTGCTACCAGCTCTCCTGGCAACCAACCTCATCATTGATGATTATGGGGGCTTTTTCAGTGGTGCATCTCACACCTGTTATGAAAAGAAAAACAGAGAGTTGATAAACATTCAGCTTTGAGAGAACTAAATAACTCCAATCTCTTTATACACCGGACCAGGAGATGCTTCTTTTCTTACTGGACATTCAAGGGTGAGCGCGAGCTATAACACACCTGTGACCGACACCCAATTTCCCACACTTAAAGATATTCCCCAGTAAGGCTCAAAGATTTTATAGCAAGCCTAGCAAGTTCATTGTTCTAGCCTGATCTAATGCTGTGCTTTGTACTGTCCATAGGAGGTAAAGGAAGATTTTTCAGTATACCTAGAACACATTCTTATTTAGATGTTCAAATTGCAGCATAAACCTTGACTCATTCCTCCTCACAACTCCTCTGTGACACAAGTAACTGCTTCTGTTCACATTCACGGTCCTGAGACACCGAGGCAGGAAGTGATTTCCTCACATTCACACAGTGAGGCACTGGCAGAACTGAGATTAAAACTCACACCTTCCACACTGCCAGCCTTTTCAATGGCTTCCTCAGACTCTGTTGCCCCTCCATGAAAACCCCCTCATCTCTTGCTGGTGTGATGAGTTATAGCTCTCCAGCCATAGATTTGGTTTAAAGAAAATATACCTTTGCCCTCTAATATGGGACCCGTAACATGGCCACATTCTTTGAAAAACAGAAACACGAGACTTTCCATTTTGATCCTGTCAATGACTCATCTAAGCCAATGTCATGCCTCTGACGGTGGCCAAGAACAGCTGCTTCAGAGGAAGGCACAGGAAACCCTGCAGAAGGCAGTCATGAGATAACCCGCCCTTAGGAGAAGGTTCTGACTCATTTCCATTAATTACTCAACCCTAATCTCCACTACTGGTTAATGCCCTGAGGCAGGAAAGTTTATATCCCTGCCAAACAAAGTGAAATAAGTCCGTCTCAGCCTACCGCTGCCGGAGGGTACGGCACACACCATTGTGCTTGGATTGCCCAGGGTACGCACCAGCTTCTCACTCTCCTTCGAGATACCAGGGTGACTAGCACATTTACAGCCTGCCTCCTGAGGAATAAAGCCTTGCACAATCTACCAATGGGCATTTCATCTTCAGATCACAGCACTCATGGAGAACCAATGCCCTGGTAGCTCTGAGACCATTGTTCTTACCTTCTGCAACAGAGTCCACTCCTCACTAGCCTGCCCTCGTGGTGAAAACACTTCTCCATGGAGGGTCACAGTATCCCACTGACAATGAATAATTTCAGGTGCGTGGAGCATGGCATGCAGTTGGCTTCCCCCATAGCTCCAAATTTCCTTCCATTTCAGATCTGCAATCGGAATTAGCACTTGAGCAACCTCAAGTGTCTTATCAAAGATTTTGCTATTTGAATGATAGACTGAGATTTAGGATTCTACACCAACCACCCCCAAGTAGAAAATTTACACATTTGTCTTTCTTTGGAGAATTACTATCCTCATGTATAAAGAAGGCAAAGGTAAAGTAGACAACAACATTGGTCATTATTTAGGCTTAGATCAACGATGACTAATTCAAAGGCTCACAAAAAAACAACCAAACACAAAAACTGCACCCTGAGTGAGTTTAATTCTGGTATTTAAGGCAGCTAAATAGAGCTTGGGGCCAGTGGTTAGTCCATTGCATAAGGAGTCAAAAGTCCTGGATTCTATTCTATGCTACTCATTCTCCACCTCAACATGCCTTGTTTATCTGCATACAAAACAAGGGAAACAACTGTCATGCTTCTTCAGAACTATGGATTTCACCGCACTTCACCAACACTCATTAGCATTTTATACACCCAAAATGCATTATTAGAATATTAATAGTTTGTTAATGGAATTAGACACCCTCGTCCTGAATAGTCACTTTTAAAAGTGCATGTTGAGGTCTCTCATGTCTATCCTCTAGTAAGGTCATGATTGAATGGGTTACCTAGGGAGGTGGTAGAATCTCCATCCTTAGAGGTTTTTAAGGCCTGGCTTCACAAAGCCTTGGCTGGGATGATTTAGCTGGTGTTGGTCCTGCTTTAGCAGGGAATTGGACTAGATGACCTCCTGAGGTCCCTTCCAGCCCTAATATTCTATGATAGCCTGAGAATTTGAGTCTATTTGACTTTCATTAAACAGTAGCTATATGTTTCTCTTTTTTATATATAAAAAATCCTTTTCAAACATTATTGGCCAGATTCAATGGCGCTGCGCTGATTTACACTAGCGGAGGGTCCGGTTTTAACTAGTTCCATGAAACTAGGCAGATCAGCTCTTGTGTATAACAATGGAAGTGTAACTTTTCTCCTGTTTGCAGTTTAGGATGCATGGGTATAATGTTGAACCATTTGGAAGAGCCTTTGTCACTAACCAGGAAAGGTCAACAGTGAAGGCTTTTTTAGATGAGAAGTGTCTCACGGGGAGGGGAGGGGCAAAAGAAACTGGGAGGTTTCTTGGTGTCTGAAAAAGACAGACAAAGAGTGAGAAGAAGGGTGAAATAAGTCAAATGTGCCTTGAATAGATATTGTTTGTGGTGTTGTTGTAGCTGTGTTGGCCCCCAAACATGAGGGAAAGAAGGTGGGTGAGGAAAGGAGGACTTGTGGCACCTTAGAGACTAACAAATGTATTTGAGCATAAGCTTTCGTGAGCTACAGCTCACTTCCTCGGATGTGGTGAGGTAATATCTTGCACTCCAGAGACACTCTTGGTACCTTTTCCAGACCTGAAGGAGAGTTCTGTGGAGCGCGAAAACTTGTCTCTTTCACCAGCAGAAGTTGGTCCAATAAAAGATATTCCCTCACCCTCCTTGTTTCCCTCCAATATGTACTGGTAATATTACTATCATTCTCTCTCGGAAGCAACCGTCCTCTCCATAACAACTAGGTTTCCAGGCATCATTTTCTCCAGACATGTATGTGTGTCTCAGGAGACAAACATACATGGTTCAAAGTGTGAGGCACCTTGACCAAAGGATCTCAGATAAACTGAGGCTGACATCCACATCACCCAAGCTCCAATGCTGAACAAAGTCTTCACACTATCATGAAAGCCTTAGACAAGAACCTCTCATGGTTTGCATTGCATAGAATTCCCATCTTGCTGTCTGGCTACAATAAATTAGTTACCAGGGCGAGGGGTAGGGGGCTGACACTATAAGTCAAATACTGTTTAAGGAATAATTTGCCGCATGCAGAAAATGGGAGATCAGGTAGGGCAAACTGCCTGTTACCATTTAGCCTTCCTCCTGAATTAGAAAGTCTACAATCGTCTGCCTTTGGAATCAGAGAAATGTTTCTCTGGTGGTGAATAAGCAGTCTTGTTCCTCCAGTGTAATGTCTCATGTCCTATTCCAAGGCCTGAAGGAGGCAAAACAAAAAGACAGGTTTCAGAGTAGCAGCTGTGTTAGTCTGTATCCGCAAAAAGAACAGGAGTACTTGTGACACAGTAGAGACTAACAAATTTATTAGCTTATGCTCTAAGTTAGTCTCTAAGGTGCCACAAGTACTCCTGTTCTTTTTGCAAAACCAAAAGCCTCCGACGAGAAAAGGATCAAAGCAATTTGTTATTCGCTGATGCCATCTACTGGATATTGATGGAAGCAGCAGAGAAACTGAGAATGGAAGTAAAAGGGTTCCCTTCCTAAACATCCTGAACTGGGGTATGTAAAACTGATGTCACTGTATGGGACCACAGACTTAGGTGAACCCACATGGACAGCCTTTCCCCTCTTCTAGAGTTACAGGACTAATTAGAAGAGATTTGCTGAAATAACAACAAAGCTGCAGAATCCAGAAGTGGTGCCACAAGTACTCCTTTTCTTTTTTCTCAGACCCGTGGACTTACTCTCCCCTCCGAGGGTTCCCAGCGCTGGAGCTGGGCAAAACATTTTGACAAAAAAAATTATTTTCCTCCAGTGAAAATGTAGATTCAGGCTGACCAAAACTCATGCTGATTTCACCAAATAATTTCAGTTGGGGGGGCTATAAAAAGACACTGAAAAAGCTGAAACATTTCATGTCAACATTTTTCATATGAAATGTTTTGATTTTTCAATTCAAAAGGACTTTTCATTCAGAAATTTTATTTTATTTAATTGAAATGAAACATTTTGTTCCAGGCTAAACAAAATGTTTAATTCAGCCTAAAACAAATTTTGTGGTGACTTTTCAATTAACTACAAATTTTGAAAAATTGTGTTTTCAGATCAACATGAGAAATTTTTTTCTTCTTTTCCCAGGTTTGTCAGCAAACCAAAAAAAAAACACCCAAGCCATTATTCACATGGCTCTAGCCAGCAATGAGAAGAAGAAGCGGTAAAATTTAATTTCAACGATTATATTCTTCTTTGTGTTCTTTAATATCAGTAACCAAAAGTTCCTTCCTGATTCTGAACTCTTTCTAGTGAGACATCAAGAAGTCATATTTTGGATTTTAACTAAGCAATGCTTTACACACGCCTATCACAACATGTGGTATACCACATCCAGTGCACTAAATATCCCAACAATGATGTGGGTAAAACCAGACAATCAATATGCTCTCAAATGAACTCACACAGGAAAACGATAAAAGACAAAAACATCCTATCACCTGCGGGTGAACGCTTTTCATAAAGCGATCAGTCTCTGTCTGACCTCTCAGCCCTCATCCTCAAAGGAAACCTGCACGACACTTTCAAAAGACAAGCCTGGGACCTTAAATTCATAACTCTGCTAGACACTTAAAATCATGAACTGAACAGACACTGGATTTATGGCTTATTATAGCACTCTAAACCCACTAACTCCCTTTTTTGTCCTATGACTGCAGCGGTGTTAATGGGCCACTCTACCTTGAATAATGACAGGTTTCAGAGTAGCAGCCGTGTTAGTCTGTACTCGTAAAAAGGAAAGGAGTACTTGTGGCACCTTAGATACTAAAAAATTTATTTGAGCATAAACTTTGTTAGTCTCTAAGGTGCCACAAGTACTCCTTTTCTTTCTACCTTGAATGGTCCCTTAGAATATCTGCTCCACCTTGTATTTAGCTATGACTCCGGGAGGACCTTTCCGAGCCCTGCAGAAGAGCTGTGTGTGGCTCGAAAGCTTGTCTCTCTCCCCACCAGAAGTTGGTCCAATAAAAGATATGACCTCACCCACCTTATTTCTCTATTTCTCCTTTGTAAATCCAAAGATAGGCTGTGGGAAAACATCAAACTAAATCTTTACGCAATTGCTTTTGGCATTATAAAGTAGTCCATTTCAAACCAAACATTAGAAGTGACCACCTTCATAAGTATGTCTTAATATAAAGAGCAACTTTACTCCTTGGAGAATTACAGGGCTATGGGACAATCTAGTATGGAGCTTTCTCAGCTCTTCTGCTGAAGTTGTCTACTTGGTATAAAGTAATTAGTCATTGGTGCAGGGACTTGAACTTGGGTATCCATTCCAGGTGAGTATCCTACCTATGGGGCAACATTCATTTTCACCCTTTCCCTGGCCTATGGACTATGACTTGACCCTATAAATGACAATTTGACAAAGTGACGTTTTCTTTCAACCCAACTCAAAAAAATTTCCACTTTTCAATTTCCTGAACATTTTTGAAAAAAATTTACTTTCACTGAGACTCTAAAAAAATTCCCTCTCCCCTCCATTTTTCAGAGTTGCCAGTGAACTGAAAGCTCCTTTATTCACCCAGCTATAATCACAGCATCCAACTGACAATGAAAAATTCCAACGGTGTGTAGCAGAGGACAGGAGTGGTTTTCCCATTTACTCCAGATTTCCCAACTTTTAAGATTCTGGCAGTGGGAGGAATTTGCACTTGAGCAACGTTAAGCAATTTGTATCAAAGTTTTTCATTCTGGTTGAATTCTGTACTGAGATTTACAATCTTGCACCAGCCAGAAATAAGCTTGAAATTTGAGCATTGCATATTTGGAGAATTGTGATCCTGGTATGAAGAAGCCAAGACTAAAGTAGGTTGCAAAATTACAGAGTCTGTCATTGTGAAGACTGCATCAGAAGATAATTCATCCTGAATGTCACATACAAAGCTGAATGAATCTCTGTTACTCTCATGTTAATGCCTGGTTTTCAAACAAGAACACGAAGGGTTATTTAACAAAACATGTTATTACTACTGTCTTGTAATGCAGCCTAATGGAGTCAGGACCAGTGGTTAGCACGTAGCACAAGAAGTCAAGATATCTTCATTCTATTGGTCTCTGCCACTTACTGCCTGTGTGACCTTGACCTCAATATTTTTCTGTTTATCTGCATATAAAACAAAGATAATAGCAGTCATGGGGGATGTTCTGAGGCTTCCTATAAACTTAGGATTTCAACACACTTCACACCCCACTCAGTGACGTCGTATTATTACAGTATTAACAGTGTGAAACTGGGATTCAATGTCCTAGTAGAAAACAACTGAGTCATTTTCCAAATACATCTCAAGGTCATGTTGTTTCCCTACTCAGGTCATGAGTTATAGCCTCAGAATCTGGGGCTATTTTACTTTGGGTTCAATGGCTCTCAGCACCTCCACTATAAAAATTGTTCCAGCCCCCCTGGTTGGGGATGGTGGTGCTGAGCAGGTGGAAAAAAGATATTCCAGTTTGCTAGGAATTGCAAGTGTAAACTCCGCCATACCCCCAACCACTACCAGAGAAGAGTTAAAGGACCAAACTGGAGTCCTCTTTGTGATTTTTCTAAACATGCTGATTGTTCTAGTCATATGCCTCTAAGCCACCTTCCTATTGCTAATCTTTCAAAACAAATAAAAAGATCTAAACATATGGAGATACAGCAGGAATGAATCTCTCTAGACTTGAGGTCAGTGGAATGATACATCACATGAATTGCACCCATGAAGTTTTACAAGGAAAGGAACAAGTTATGTGCATGTCATGCTATGTGCCATGGAGAATACACTAATAATCACAAGCAGTGAGTAAAACAGTTATATAATGTAGAGGAGTTATGCAGTCCAGAAATTTTGATTGGTAACTAATTAAGCCCTCATGCACCAAGGGTGTCTCATAGATTTCAGGCAGCCTGAGAATGAATATAAAAGCTTTCACAACTTGGGGTTTTTCTAACCACTTCTCTTCATTTATTCTTCTCTGGGACCTGGGTAAGTCTGATTCGACTTCATCTCTTTATAACGATTAAAATGTGATTTACTGATATTTTTAACTTATGGCTGAGTCCTGCATAAATATTCGTAGCAACCTCAGGGGGTTTGTTAATATAAACAAATCCTTTTTTAGTTATTCAGTTTTCAGTTGCAGGTATTGGTGAATTGAGGCTTTAGGTGGGAAGGTTGGGATTTGGAATGAGATTTGAATGCCCATAATTCCTATTAATTTTTAGGGGAAGTAAACATCCAGATCTCTTCAGTGGCTCTGAAAATCTTTTGCTACTGGAGAGCATTGCTTTATGCACTTTTAAAAATACACCACAGCTGTTTTCAATGAAGCTCTGTCATTTTACACCAATTTCCAATCTGGCCATAAGTTTCCATGAAATTGCAGAGATCGGTTTCTATTTATCGCCAGTGAAGTGTAACGTTATTGATGTTTTCCACATAGGCTAGAGGGGTACAATTTCTTTATGAGTTTAGAGGAATTTAGGCACTGATTCCAACTGAACCTATCTCAGGTTCCTGTGCAAATTCCAGCATTCTAGCTAGCTAACCTCTGTTACTATAGTATCTGAACTTTCATCCTGTATTCCACTTGCACTGGTGACTTATGTTTACTGTACTCCTTAGTGTGTGTTTCAGGGCTACCTCCATCTCAGAAAGATGTCTTGTTCCAGAAATGTGTGCACTGCTGGGGGCTCAGCGTGCGGCGTGGCACGCCCCAGGCCATGCGCTGACAGCTGCAACCAACCATGTGTTACGCAGTGCCCCGACTCGAGAGTGGTAATCTACCCACCACCAGTTGTTGTGACCTTCCCAGGACCTATCCTCACCACTTTCCCTCAGGAAAGCGTAGTGGAATCCGTAGGAGCTCCTGTTGTTGCAAGTGGCTATGCGGGCACGTCTGATTCGGGGGCTTTCGGAGTGGGCCGTGGAAACCGTGACCTGTGTGGGCCATGTTAAATCCAGAAGGAAGAGCCAGGGAATGAAAAGCAGGGTACAGATTCACAGTAGAACTTATGGTCATGGCTTTCAGAAGGGCTCTGCACCCACAACTCCTGCTGAAGTCAGTGGGAGCTGTGAGTGCTCAGAACCTCTGAAAAGGAGGCACAGACACATCTTTCATGTTATTCTTTATGCTTTCCTCTAAGGTCTCCCCAACTATCTGCTGCTTCTAATTCTCAGTTCCACTGCGGGTTCTTTACATTATTCTAGCAGAGTAAAGGAAGTTGGAGCCTTAAAGTGGGCACAAATTCCATTTACATTCAGTTTAAAGCCACTTTCCATTGCCAGAGAGGTGTAATGGGGCCTTAGTGTCAATGAGAAATTCGGCACTTTAGGTTCCAGCCATTCCATGAATAGAGAGACCATTTGTTGCTGGCTTCTGAGTTTGCTACACAAGATGTACAATGCAGAGGTCATTTAATCCTCTGCTTATGTTGTGCTTTGTCTCCTTTGTTTCTCTCTGGGGTGAAACTGCTAACTTAAATTGCCTGAAAAAAAACAACACTTGATAGGCAAATTTCATAGCTGCACCAAAGAAAGAAGAACATCTTGTTCGAGTTGCATCTCCTTGGAGCAAGTGATTGGTTGCAGCCCCCTTTGAAGCCCTAAAAATAGATTTTCTGTCCTTTGCATTATTTCATTCTGCCACTGTATACCCCTCTTTTCATTCACATTAAAAATCATGGTGCTTCACAATACTGACTTTCTGGTTTTTCTTTTTGGTGCCATTCTTGGTGATTTTCTTGTCACCCAATTTGGGTGCCTTATGTTTTCAGGGCCTACTTAATTTTGTACCTCTTAGTGCGGGGTGTTTGTCAAAGGAGAGTGCTCAGTTGCTACATGACTGTGACAAACGGGACAGAAGGTGTGTGCAGCACCCCAGAGAAACTGTAAACTGATATGGAGTTACTCCACTTGGCCAGGTTTGGAGGGGATAGAAACCCTCCTGCATCAGGGCCCCAGCCAGTAATCGATGTATGGTTTAACTATTGGGGGGTTGGCAGAAGCTTCCCCAATGAGCAAATTATCCTATAACTGCCTTCTGCAGGGTTCCTTACACGTTCCCCGGAAGAAGCTGGCATTGACCCCTGTTAGAGACAGGATCCTGGACTACATGGACCATGAGTCTGCTCAAGTATGGAGATTCCTATGATTCTGTTTTCCAGAGGAAGAGGACATATCACCTTTCCCATATTTTAGGATAGAGCTATATTATCTTTAAACAAAACCTATGTCCCGAGAGAGAGAGAGAGAGAACTCAACTTACCAGCAAAACATTAAGGCATTTCCATCTTCTGTGACTCTGTTTCCTCATCAGTAAAACAGGAATGAAAATAGTTACTAGCATAATAGAGGGGATGTGAGATATATTTAGTAGAGCTAGTCAGAAAATGGATTTTCCATCCCAGGAAAAATTTGGAGATTCTTCTTTTATTTTTTTGGTCCCAACCAGGGGTTTGTCAAAACAGAATTTTCCAATGGAAAATGCTTCCAAAGTCTTCCAACCAGCAATAATAACTTTTTGATATTTTGGTAGTATTTTTAACATATAAAAATATATGAGTTGTAATGAAAATTATTCCCTCCTCGGTGAAGGGATGGGCTAATGCATCAGAAAAGAAATGGAAAGTTAGTTTCCTTGCTCACTTTGTGATCCCTCCTGAGGCTACAACATACATTTCTTACCAGGGAAAAACCTCTGAAGCCATTGGAAACTGTGTAATTGGTCACAAGGTGAGTTTTAGTTCTCACTAATAAGAACCCAGGACCTCACGAACCATATCCTGGGTCAATGAGACAGGACAGGGTTAAAGAAACTTATGTTATTCAGTTTACCCTAAACTATGTATCTGTCCATCCCCACATGCACAATCTCCCTACCTATCCATTCCCCTGCACATCATCTCTCTCTCTCCCTCTCTGAATAGTTTTGTTTTATAACTTATCGGTATTGTGCCCATTGGAAAGCTCAGTATTAATTCTATAATGATGATCGTTCAGAGATTGGGTAGACAATTGTGAACACAGGCCCTCCAACTTCTCCTCACAAGGTTCCACGCCCAGCTGCCTACAGCACCCACCCACATGCACACAAACTTCTTTTCCTCCCACGGTCCCCTAGTCCCTGGGTCCCCCAACTTCTCTTCCTCCCACTGACTCCAGTCTTCCCCAGCCCACATCTCCCCAGAGCACTCAATCACCAGCACCACCCCTCTTCTCCTTCTCATGGCTTCAGACAGTCTCTGCTTCTCCCCTCCCTGAGCTCCTCTCCTTTACTCTTCCTCTCTCCATAAACCCATTCCCCAAGTCCTCCTCTGCTCCCCTGAGCCACTGTCCTCAACACCAGCATCTCTTCTCACTGCCCCCACCCCAGAATGCCTGTCCCAGTACATACTCTCCCTGCAGTCCCAAAGCTCCCGGAGTTCCTCCACCCAGGAGCATCTACTCTGACATCCTCTCACCTCTATCCCTCTTCATCTCACTGGTGCTATAAAGCAAAACCTTCACTAGGACCTCATTGTCCTCAGAATAGTTTCCCATCTGCTCCAGCGATGTGGACCTTGGACTTGTTCCATGCACAAGGTACATTGGCTGAGGTCACAGTTAACATTTTGTTATACAGCACCCATGAGGATGAATGTGCCAAGTGCAGAGACAGTATCTTTCTGTAAGGGGAAAGACTTCTCAACGTTGGGTTGCAATGTTTCATTGACAATGAATAATGTCAGGCACGTGGAGCAGGACACAGAGTAGGCTTTACACTTAACTCCAAATTTCCTTCCTTTTAGGGATTTCACTTAGTGGTGGGAATTTGCATCTGAGCAACCTTAAGTGTCTTATCCCAATGGTTTTGTTGTTTCATTAAATGTGGCAATTTACAACCCTACACAACGCATGAAGAAGCCTGAAATTTATGCACTGGTCATTCCTTTGGAAAATCATTGTCACCCTGGCTAAAGACAGCAAAGTGAATTGACTCATCACATTATCTAGTTGGGCATTGTTTCCGGTTAGATCAAAAGATGATTTATCCAGAAGATGAATAATTTAAAGAAAAAAGCCAAACCTGAATCTCTCTCTATAATTGTTTCTCTTGTTATAATGACTTATTTGGAAACCAAGAATGTCAAGCATTTTAAAGAAGATATGTTATGACTCTTCCTTTGTGACAAACTCTAATAAGGGTCAGGACTAATAGTTAACACGGGAAACCTCACCCGGCTCGGACACGGAAAGGATTGACAGATTGATAGCTCTTTCTCGATTCTGTGGGTGGTGGTGCATGGCCGTTCTTAGTTGGTGGAGCGATTTGTCTGGTTAATTCCGATAACGAACGAGACTCTGGCATGCTAACTAGTTATGCGACCCCCGAGCGGTCGGCGTCCAACTTCTTAGAGGGACAAGTGGCGTTCAGCCACCCGAGATTGAGCAATAACAGGTCTGTGATGCCCTTAGATGTCCGGGGCTGCACGCGCGCTACACTGACTGGCTCAGCGTGTGTATATGACGTGGAACAAAATTCTGTACCATTGGGCTGCATTTATGACTCTGCCACTAAGTTGGTGTATAAGTTTCAACACAACATGTCTGTCTTGATTTGCTTATAAAACAAGGATAATAACACCAGTGCTGGAAGTCCTGAGGCTTTCTCAGAACTTCAGAGGATATCAAAGCACTTCACAAACATTCATTAATGTTTTATATGTCCAAAGTAGTGGCGTCTATTATATTAATAACTTGACACCTGAATTAGATGTCAAGGTTACGCATTTCATTTCCCTAATCAGGTCATGTTATAACCTCACAATGTGGGGATATTTGTTTTTCATTAAAAAGTCACTTTGTTTATTTCCCTTTTTTGTTAAAAATTCTTATTCATATTCATGGACCAGTTCCTCAGCTGGTGTGTATTGGAACGATTCCACTGACCAGTTTGGGGCATACCTTATACTTTAAAAATCATTCTGCACATGGCTGGAAAGGTTTCTGTGGGAGAAGGATCTCACAGCACTTTCTAAACTCGGTCAATCTTTGAATTAGTCTAACCTCAGCCCACAGCCATCTCCCCTTTACCACGAATGCCTTGTCTCCATCTCTCCTTTGCCTTTTTCCTGGGCTTTGCTAGCAGCAGTTTCCCACAAACAAACCGCTTACTGATTTCAGTAGGCTTTGGATCAGAACCTCTGGGGTGGAGGTTCTGAGCGTGCAAAACAAAATTTCCCCTCCCTAGGAACTGCAAGCTTAAACTCCATTGTTACTCCAACCAACACCAGCCTGGATTTCAAGGACCAAATCGGAATCATGTGTCCAAATGTGGCTACCCAAACATGGCTGATAATCTTATGTGGATAATCCAAGAACCAAATGCATAGAGCTAGATTCATTCCTGCTGAAACTCCAATAAGGTCAGTGGAATGACACAAAAATGACTTTGACCCATAAAGCTTTAAAATGAAAGGAACCCGTGGATGTGACATGCACATCATATTATGTAGGGCAGAGACAGACTTTAAAAAAAAAAAAATCACAAGCCGGGGGGTAAAATAATGTAATCATCTGGAGGAGTTCCACCTATAACAAATGTTCTTTGGTAACTAATTAGGATCTCTTGCACAAAGAATGTCTCATCTGCTTCAGGAGCTCTGCAAAGGAGTATAAAAGCTCTCAACCCAGGATTCTTCTAACCACTTCTCGATTTATTCTCAGTGAACTGGGTAAGTCTGATTTGGCTTCATCTCTTTAAAACTATTCAAATGTTATGAACTGACACTTTTAACTCAGGACTGAATCCTGCCCAAATATTCTATATTTTTTAGCATTTCCATAAAAGAACTCTTTCATAGTTGTACAGTTGCAGACGTTGGTGAATCAAGCCTTTAGACATTAAAATGAGATTTTTCCACATGGTTTGGATGCCCTATTCCCATTAATATTGGGGGGAGAGAGGAAAGTAACATCCTAATCTCTTCATTAGCTTTGAAAAATCAGAGCCTAAATTTTTTGACACTAGACAAGATTGGTTTGGGGCATTTTAAAGAAATATTAACACGGCCAAGTTTTCAATAACTTTGGATGGAACAACACCAGTTTAGGATGTGGCCTTAGCCAGTTCCGTGAAACTACAGATGTCAGCTTTCATTTATAACAAACTGAAGTATAACATCCTTGTGGTTTTCAGTTTAGGATCTATGGGAAAGACTTCCTAAGAATTTAAAGGGATTTAGGCATTGATTCCTATTGAAAAGCATGCAAATTCCAGCCTATCTGAACTTTCATCTTTTACTCTGCTAACATTTGTGCCTTATGTTTACATTATGTTACATAATGTGTGTTTCAGGGTTACCTCCATCTCAGAAAGATGTCGTGTGGGGGAAACTTGTGCGTTGATGGGGGCTCAGCATGCGGCGTGGCACGCCCCAAGCCGTATACTGATAGCTGCAACCAACCATGTGTTACGCAGTGCCCCGACTCGAGAGTGGTGATCTATCCACCACCAGTTGTCGTGACCTTCCCGGGACCTATCCTCACCACTTTCCCTCAGGAAAGCGTAGTGGAATCCGTAGGAGCACCTGTCGTTGCAAGTGGCTACGGGGGCACGTCTGGTTCAGGGGCTTTTGGAGTGGGCCATGGAAACTGTGGTCCATGTGGGCCATGTTAAATCCAGAAGGAAGAGCCAGGGAATGAAAAGCAGGGTACAGATTCACAGTAGAACTTATGGTCATGGCTTTCAGAAGGGCTCTGCACCCACAACTCCTGCTGAAGTCAGTGGGAGCTGTGAGCGCTCAGAACCTCTGAAAAGGAGGTACAGACACATCTTTCATGTTATTCTTTGATTCTTCCCTCTAAGGTCTCCCCAACAATCGACTGCTTCTTTTATTAGCAGTGGGGGCCTAATTCTCAATTCCACTGAGGACCCTTTACATCACTCTGGCATGTAAGAAGCTGGAGCCTTAAAGTGGGCACAAATTCCATTTCCATTCTGTTTAAAGCCACTTTCCATTGCTAGAGAGGTGTAATGGGGCCTTAGTGTCAAAAAGAAATTAGGAACTTTACGTTCTCGCCTTTCCCCAAATAGATAGCATTCGTAGCTGGCTTTTAAGTTTGCCACACAAGATGTATAATGCAGAAGTCATTTGGTCCTCTGCTTATGTTGTGCTTTGTCTCATTTGTCACTCTTCAGGGTGTTAAAAAGCCTGAAAAGAAAACAAATTTGATAGGCAAACATCACAGCTGCAACAAAGAAAGAAGATCATCTTGTTTTAATTATATCTTCTTGGTGTAAGTGACCTGTTGCTGCCCTTTCTGAAACCCTAAAAATATATTCTCTCTCCTTGGCATGATGTCTAGGTTCCACTTTGTATTCCTCTCTTCATTCACATTAAAAATCACGTTGCATCATAGTATTGGCCTTCTAGTTTTTCTTTTTGCTCCACTCATGATAATTCTCCTATCACAAAGACCCCTCATTTGCTTGCCTCCAGGTGTAGGAGCCTAGTTTCATTTAGTTTCATTTTTTCTCCTGGTACGGTTTATCTCCCAAGAGAGAGATGAGGTGCTGCATGGCCTTGGCAATCCAGACAGACTGGTGTGTGCAGTATCCCAGACACCTGTAAACTGAGCTGAGGACATCTCTCACGTCGCTGTGGGGAACTGGGGGCAATCACAAGGTGTATTTTAGAGTGCACTTCCCAATAAGAATTCAGTAAGCAAATGCAGCATCAAAAGAACAAAATTATTCAATATACCCTAAACCATCTCTGACATTTTTTGACACTGGTGCCAATCAGAGCACTGTATGAACTCTGTGATAACGATTTGGTAGGAGGTTGTTAACCTACCTTTCTTCACAATGCTCCAGACCTTCCTTACTCCCAGACCTCCACAGCTTCAACCCCCAAGCATACCTCTTTCTTCCTTCCCAGTGTGCCCTAGCTTTGCCCAGTCCCTGGAGTTCAGTTCCTTGACACCCAACTCCCTTCCCTCCCACGGATTCCAGTTTTCCCCAGCTCTTCTCTCCCTACAGCACTGGATCGCCAATACCACCTCGATTCCTGGGAATACAGGTCCCCAGCACTTTCCTTTTGCTCCTTCTCATGGTTCCAGCCCTCCACTCCTGGATCATCTTTCCGTTGCTCTCCCCTTCCACACCAGACCACGACCCCCAGCCATCCCCTGCTCCATAGAGCCACTGTACCCCACACAAGCATTGTCTCCATCTCACAGCCACTCAGATCCCCAGAGCTCCTGTCCCACACCTGTCCTCCTATGCTCCCAGATTTCCTTGATCCCCAATCCCTGCCCTCAGATGTCCTCGCCCCTATCCCTCTGCATCTCATTGGTGCTATAAAAGGCAAATCTTAACTGTGATTTCATTTTCCTCAAAACATTTTCCGCAACTCCCCCCATGTGGGCCTTGGGCTTGTCCCATACACAAGTCACATTTGCTAAGGTCGCAGTTAAGATTTTATTTTATAGCATCCATCAGGATGAATGTGCCAATTGCAGTGTGTGTGTGTGTGTGTGTGTACACACACCCCTTTCTGAAAGTAGAAACAAAAACACACCAAAAAAACCAAACCCCAAATTCAGTGAGTCTAAGAATTACTCTGATGTTAATGACATTTTCAGAAGCCAAGTATGTTAAGTTATGTTTGATGAGACATGTTGCTGATGTAGTCTTGTAATGCAACCTGGGGCCATATCAAGGATCTAGTATTTAAGGACAGTGCTGTATTCCCTTTAAACAAATCCTATAGCCCAGGATTAAAATCTGCAACCCAGTAGAAAAACATTACATCATTTCCATGTCTGGTCTGAAGACATGGTCACAGGACTGGGAATCCAGAAGCTGTGATTTATAATCCCAGTTACGCCCGTGATTTATTGTGTGCCTTTGTGAAACTCACATCCCCCTCTGTGCTTCAGCTTCCCCCTTTGGTAAAACAGGGAACAAAAGAGTTGCTTGCAATCACAGAGGAGCTGTGTGGAGTCATTCATAAAGTTTTATGCAGCATCTTAAACGTGTAAAATAATATCGGAGTTCTAAGAATAAACTTATTTCCACACCTGCTATTGAATGGCCTAATGCACAGCACCATATCAGAGGGAAACGATGAACTTGTTTTTCTGGTTCACCCTGTTGCCCTACTGATGCTCTAAAATATGTCATGTCATCGGGGGGAGCTCTCTCATGCCATGGAAGACTAGTGGCTAGAACACTGGACTGGGACACAGGGGACCTGGATCCTATTCCTGCCTTTGTCACTGGCCTGCCAGGTGGCCTTGGGTCAGTCATGGCCTCTCCCTGTACCTCAGTTTCCCCAGCTGTAAAATGGAGATAATCATACTGATTTCCTTTGTAAAAAGCGGGAAGAGATGTACAGAAACAAAAACAAAAAAACCCTGCAGAATCTATGGGATGTAAGATCAACGGTGATAAAACAAAAGCTATGCATGCCTCCCAGTTTAGGCCTTGCTGGAGCCCTGGGCATAACTAAGTGTGAACCAAAGGTCGTGAACCAGAGTAGGCCAGGCCTTGGCAAAATAGCAACACACCAAGTATTAGCCAACCAACTAAGCACATTCCTCACCTTAGAGGATGGTACAGAAACACCCAGAGTTCTCAACTAACTATGTAAACACATTCCTAGAAGATGGTACAGGGACACATAGACCCCTGGTAAGATAAGGAAGAATGACAGGATAATGGTTGAGGATGTTCTGTTCAAACTAGCAGGTACAAGGGTAACTAAACTAACATCTGGAATGTAATGCAAAACTTGTTTGTATCAATGTATAAAAGGAGCAGACATAGGAGGAGCATTGTTGAGGTGGTACCTTGTCATGGGCATACATGTGTTAGCGTACCTGTAACCATTTAGCCAGGGCACTAGGACCATTCTTTGTCAACAATAACCCTGGCCGAGTGCCTTCACCGCCGAACCAAGCCTGTGGTCTGTCTTTATGAGTAACATCAAGGTCTGCCGAATCAGCAAGCTACTCTGGTGCAGCTAAATTCAGGAGCTGCTATTGCCCTACCAGCAATAACCCTCGGCTGTACTAACAGCTGGGCGTCTCTCAAAGTAAGGCAACATCACCCACACACCTGACAGCCTATAAAACATGAATCTTTAAATAAATTTTCCATCTCCTGAAAAATGTGGAGATTTATTGATTTATTTATTTTTGGTCTCAAACAGGGGCTTGTCCAAAAAAAAAAAAAATTCCAGCGGAGAATGCTTCCAACCAATGTTTTCCAATCAGATCTAATAATTAGTTGATATTTTTGTAGTATTTTGAATACATAAAAAATAGGAGTTGTCATGTAAATGATTTCCTCCTGGGTGAAGGGATGGGATAATGCACAGCACTGTATCAGAAAAGAAATGGAAACTTGGTTTCCTTGCTCACCTTGTGGTCCTGCTCAGGCTACAAAATACGTTTTTTTACTAGGGAAAACCTCTGAAGCTGTGGAAAAGTGGGAAATTGGTCACGAGGTGAGTTTCACACCTCCTATGTTAGCCTCAAACAGTTTTGTCATCAGATATAGTCTATTGGAACAGGAGTGCCCAACTTACGGCCACCAGAGTATTTCATAAGTCCCGCGGCCTGCTTCGATACAATAGACTAATGGCCGATTTCTGAGCATTCTGTGTTATGTTTACATCATTTTAGTTTACATAAGTGTGTAAATAGACAATACTGTACATAGAAACAACCTGTCTAAATACATAACAAAACAAGCTGAACTTAAAATATAAATCAATAAGGGTGACTTTAAATCTTATTAAAATACGTAGAATTTATTTGGCTCACACAAGGTTGGGTTTAGGCTTACGTGGCCTTGCTGTATAATAGGGTTGGGCACGACTGTATTAAAACATTAGTGTTCTATTATTTCGAAGGTAACCAATCCCAATCGTTTCCTATGAGAGTTTTTCCAAATCATTCTTGTCACCGATTTCGGAACCTCTTCTAAGCCCTTTTCAATGTAGAATAGAAAATAAGCCATTCAGCGAGACTCCGATCATATTACCAAAATTCCAGGCTATGTATTGAGATTACCCAAGCAACACCACCATGAAAAACAGACCTTGATCTCTCTTTGGGAGAATCATTTTCCTCATGTGTAACCAAAGAAGACAAAGCTACAGTAGCCCTGGGCATTTTCTCATATGGCATCGTTTAGGCAAAAGATGCACCCAGCAAATTTGAGTCATTCAGAATTTCACAAGAAACAGCCAAACAAGCATCTCTAACAACTCCTCTCATGTTAGTGACACATTTGGAAGCCAAGGATGTTAAGCATTATTTAATAATACATGTTGCTAATGGCCTCTTGTAATACAGTGTAATATGGGGCAGCACTGAGGGCCGGAACAAAGAACTTCAGACACCTGGGTCCTGTTTCTGGCTTTGTCTCTCCCTCCCTGTATGACATTCACCTTGGTGTGTGTCTTTTTATAAGAATACAGTCCTGAGGGCTATTCTGAGGTATCATAGGAACAAAGGATTTCAAGTCTCTTCGCAGACATTCATTGCCTTTTCATGTGTGCAAAGTGTATTATTATAATGTTAGTAGCTTGTTACTGGAGTAACGTTACTCATGGATCGAATATTAGAGTCACTTCAAAAAAAGAGTTGTGTCAAAGTCTCACGTCACTCCCCAGATCAGCTCATGATTTACAGCCTCAGAATTTGGGGCAATTTGATTTTCATTAGGCAGAAACTTTAAAAAAGTTGAGGCCTGATCTTGTGCTGGTGTGAATCAGCACAGCTGCATCAACTTCAATCACTGTACGCTGATTTATACCAGCTGAGGATCTGGGTGTATTTCAAATTCTGTTTCCCCAGGATGTTCCATCTGTCAGTGACCTGTTCTCTCCCTTTTCTGGGGTGTAAAAAACAGCCTCTGTCTCACTCAGGCATGTGTGCACTTTTGTTTTGCAGGCTGACCTGCCTACAGCTTATAGCTCCCTGGACCTTCAATCATCTCCTGCTTCCCTCCAGATTTCGCTCTGCTATGTAAAGGCAGGAGGAGAAAGGATGGCTGGGGATTAAGGCATAAACTTAGAGAACGGAAGGCCATGATTTTCGAAAGTGATTAGCGATCATGGGCAATCAACTTGCAACACTTTAAGGAGTCCTGATCTTCAGAGGGCAGGTGCTCGGGACTTTCTGAAAAATCAGGCTCCTTTGAGGTGATTCAAGCTAGACACCAAAAGCCATCGGTCACTTTTGAAACCCTTGGCCTTGGGTTTGGCCACAGACTTCTTGAATGATCTTGTATGAAGCAATAACCGCTCCTCTTCAGCCTCCTCCTGTGTTAGATGGAGGAGGACAGCACTTTGTTAATGCAGTGTTGTGGTAGCCCTGTTGGTCCCGGGATATCAATGGTGGGTGAGGACCAATGTCTTTTTATTGGACCAATTTCTGTTGGTGAAAGAGACAAGCTTTCGAGTGACACAGAGCTCTTCTTCAGGTCTGGGAAAGGTACCAGGAATGGCCCATCTTGTATTTAGCTGTGATAGATTGTTCAGCATAACTAATTAGCACATATTCTACGGGACAATTCAAGGTGAAGTGGCCCATTTACACCCCTGTAGTCATTGGACAAAGAAGGGGGGTTAGTGGGTTACAGATTGTTCGAATAAGCCATAAATCCAGTGTTTTTATAAAGACTGTGATTTTTAGTGTCTAGCAAAGTTATGAATGTAAGATCCCAAGCTTGTCTTTTGAAGGCATTGTGCAGGTTTCCTTTGAGGATGAGGACTGAGAGGTCAGATATAGAGCAATCACTTTGTGAAAAGCATTCACCCACTGGAGATATGGTGTTTATGTCTTATTTTCCTGTGTGGGTTCTTAAATAGGACATAGGCATTGTGTTGGCCTTCATTTCAGGAGTGAATTTCAACTCCAAGGGCTTGAATTGAAGCCCACATTGAAGTCAATGGAAAGACTCCCGTTGACTTTAATGATCATTGGATCTCATGCAGAATGAGTTGTTGAGGGGTGGGAATGGTAAGCATGCAAAGACTCCCATCTGCCCCAGAACTGCAAAGGTATATTCCGCAATACTCCCAACTAGTTACAAGCCAGGATTAAAAGGACCAAAATGGAATCTTGCATGACATCGGATTGCACTATCCATATACCTTTCTGAGCCACTTTTCTATTATTAATTTGCGAAACGAAGATCTAAAACATGGAGCAAGATTTGTTCCTGCAGTAACTCCAGCATGGTCAGTGGAATGATACCAGGTATCATTGGCCAATAAAGTTTTCAAATGAAAGGAAGCTGCAGGGTGTGTCATGCACACTGGGGTGGAAAACAGACTAATAACTAATAACCACAGTAAAAGAATAGCATCAAATGGAATAGTTATGCCTATAAAAAATTTAATTTAGTAATTAATTAGGACCTTATGCAAAGATGATGTCTCTCATCCTGCCGGCAGCCTGAGAAATCATATAAAAGAACTCGCAACTGAGAGCTCTTTTAAGCACTTCTGTCGACTTATTCTCTGCCGTTCACTGGGCAAGTCTGATTTGACTCAAGCTCTTCGTAAGTATCAGAATATCCCTTTTTCTAAACAGTTTTAACCTTAACTGAATCTTGCCAAATACTCCTGACTCTTAGAATGTGAAGGGATTTCTTTCCATAGGAGCCTTTTTTTGTAGTTATTCAGTTTTGGTCACTGGTGGATTCGGGCATTAGAAGTTAAGGCTAGAATTTTCAGTATTTAGGACACCCAGTTCCCATTAATTTTACTTAGAAAATTGGGCACCCAAATCCCTTAGCCAGCTTTGAAAAATCTCAGCCCTGGTAACTTTTATGCTAGAGAGTCTTATTTAGTGAATTTTTGAATATCTGTCTGGCCAGATACTTAGCTGAGTTCAATAGACTTACACAAATTTACACCAGCTATGAATATGGCCCTAGCCCCTCCCCAACTACAAGGATAGGAAGCTCAGATTTCATATCTAACTACCAAAGTGTAACTTTACTGTTATTTTCTGAAAGGTAAAGGGCTGGGATTGTCTATGGGATTTGCGTGCCAAACTCCCATAAAACTCCCCACGTATTGGTTCCTGTGTCTTCTTTTGAAGGAGTTGGTATTGCGCAGAGATGATCTGGCCCATTTGGGTTTTGTTTTCACAAGAGAATATCTTCTGTTACAAGTCAGCAATATTTGCTAATATTTGCTAACCAAAGTGCTGCTCTGTGATGCTGGACAGAACTGGTTTGCAAGCAGAGGTTAAATTTGAATTAGGAAAGTAGCATTATTAAAATTGTCACCACCACATGCTAATAGGAAAATACCAGCTGTCCATGATAGAAATATTCTAGATTGAGTGTTCACTTCTTTAACCCACTTGTTGGCCTTTGCTTTAGGCTTCTGTGGCTTTATTAGAACAATTCTACGGCATTGCAGGACAGAGCAGAAGAGAGACTAAAAGACAAGGCAATATAGCACGGTACAATAACAATGAAACAAGGACCCGGGAGTTGAAGAACTGGATTGGGACAGGAAATCTGAGTTCAGTTCTTGCCTCTGCTAAGATTTCATGATGTCCTTGGGCAAATCAACTGGGGCCAGATTTTCCAAGAAACTCACTGCTCAATATGCTCATCTGGAGTAATAATCTGGCCCTTAATTTCCCTATGCCTCATGTGCAAATTGGGGATACATTTTCCCTTGTTTTGTCTATTTAGAATGTAAATTATTCAAAGCCAGGACCTTCTCTTACTGTGTGTGTGTGTACAGTGCTCAGCATAGTAATAACACCCAACTTGTCTATAGCTCTTTTCATCAGTAGATCTCAAAGCACTTTACAAGGAGGTCTAGATCATTATGCCCATTTTATGGATGGTGAAACTGAGGCAGGAAGCAGTGAAGTGATAATTACAGTCCCCAGCAGCCTAGTGGCATGGAATGGAATGGAATGGAATGGAATGGGAATGGAACCTAGGTCTTTAATGGTGTCCAGTGTTCTAGCCACTAGTCAACACTGCCTCTCAATTGGAAACTTTAGGCACTGCTGGGATGCAAATTATACCTAGTAGCACTAAACAACTCTACGTGCCTGGGTTTTAGTCTCAGTTCTCCCACTGGCTCACTAAGTAACGCTAGGCAAGATGCTTCTGGGCCTCAGTTTCCCCCTTTATAAAACAGGGATAATAACTAGCTACTGGACACCTTGGTTGTGAGGACTAATGACTCCACAAAGCAGTGAACAAGTATGTTGCCATGCAAGTAGTAGGTAACATGTTTATCAGTGGCTGAAGCTATGAAGGATTAGGAGTTGCAAAAGAGCAGGCTCAAGAAACAAAGTGGGAGGATAAGAGAGGCAGAGAGTTGGAGATGGTGCAAGCGGTGGTGATCTCTAGGAAAGATCATCAATGAAGGCTTTACAGATATAATTGTGCCCTTAAATGTTCTCTTTGCCCTTCACCTACCTCCCTATCTCCCTTCCTTCCATATCTATTTAATCACGGTCATACAAACCAGTCTGTCTACCCACCTAGGTTCTTACATGACCTCCATCATAGGATCTGAGCTTGAAGCCTCTTAACCTATTGGTTCTGTTGTGTCGTACTCTCTTCCTTCCGGTGCATTTCAGGTTGACCTACTCCACAGGAAGATGTCTTACTTTGCATACCAGTACAAGCAACGGAACTACACACCCTACTCAACCACGCGCCTCGTGCCGCCTGCCGAACCCTGCGTGGTTAAAGGCCCAGCTCCACATGTTACCAAGTGCGCAGAGCCATGTGCTGTGAAACACCCAGCACCATGCACTACCAAGTGCAGAGACCCATGTGCTGCAAAGCCCTCGGTCCCATGTGCTACCAAGTGTTTTGAGCCACATGCCCAGAGACACCCAGCGCAGTATATCCCCAAATTCTCTGAGCCAGTGGGCGTGAAATGCTCGACGCCATGTGTCACGAGGTATCATGAGCCGTATGGTTTAATACACCCTCAGCCATTCCCCGAGAGATGGAATCCATGCGCTCCACCATATGTGCATGGTGGATACCCTCAAGCATGTGGCCCAACGTATGTGCCATCTTTTCCAAAATACCCATACCCTTATGCTCCCCAATGGCCCGACACGTGGGGCTACGGAAACTGTGGGCCATGCTAAACCCAGAAGCAACGGCCACAGAACAAAAGCCAACCAGGAAATGAAAAAGCTAGACACAGATTCACAGCTGAGTTTATGGGCATGGCCTTCAGACATGCTGAGCTCCCACAACGCCAGTTGAAGTCAACGAGAGCGGTGGGTGATTAGTGCTGCTGAAGAACAGGGCCATCGCTCTTTACCATGCTATCCTTTACCTTAGATTTATGACTATTTACTCTAATGGACCAGTAGCTACTTGCTCCTTTTATTATTAACACAGTGGGCTTGAGTTCGTTACACTAAGGCTCCTTGACAACCGCTCTGCCAATGTAAAGGAGGTTAGGGACCTAAAGGTGGGCATATGTTATGTTTACACTCACTATAAGATGCCTTCAAGGACCAGAGGGGCATAAAATAGCCTTAGTATCATGAGAATTCTGCCCTGTATATTCTAGCCTTTCTAAGAATACGTACCATTTGTTTCTGTTTGTTAACTTGGCTACAGAAGATGTTTCGTGCAGAAGCTGTTTTTAATTCTGTGCGTATATTGGGCTTTGTCCTATATGAAGCCCACAGGGGGTAAAACAAGGAGCTTAAAATGGTGGAAAAAACAGGACTTGATTGCCCAGTTCTACAGCTCAAACAAAGAAAGAGCATCTTGAGTGAAGTGACTTACCTCAGAGGGAAGTGCCAGTTGACTTCGTAGCTCTGGTATATGACTAGAAACCAGAACGTGTATTCTCTGTACTTCGCATTATTTCATTCTGCACATTGTATACTCCACTTCTTACGCATTAAAACTCACATTGCTTCACGGCGCCTGCTTTTACTTCCTCCTCCGTTCCTTATTTACAATTCACTACGGCTGGAATTCCCACTTGCAGACAGGCCAGAAGGCGGGTCATGCACCACCTCACGCCACGTTAATGCAAAGCCTTACCTCTCATACAGCACTTTTCATCAGTAGGTCTTAAAGCACTTTACTAAGGAGGGCAGTGTCATTCTCCCCAGTTTACAAATGGAGAAACTGAGGCAAGGAGAGGTGAAGTGACTGGCCCACGGTCACTCAACAGGCCAGCAGCAGAGCTGGGAATAAAACCCAGCTCTCCCGACTCCCAGTCCAGCACTCTATTCGCTAAGCCAGAATCCTATAGCCAAGGTCTAGCAAAGGAAGGATGGTTGGGGAGTTAGGGAACTAGGCAAGGGGTTGGGAGACCTGGGTCCAAGCCCAGGCTCTGACAGACTTTTAGGGTCTGCCCAACAGGGATAACAGCCCTGCCTCACGGGGAGTTGGGAGGGTGGGCAAGTACTGCAACAATGGGGACCTGTTGCCAAGTCTGCGAGGGCTGGGTATTATTATTATTCTGCGCCTCTAAGTCCCATGTGGGCCCAGTTTCAAGAGCTGGGGCCTGATTCTCCTCTCGCGCGTGCTGGTGTAAATCCAGAGTCACACCTGCCAGGTCTCCCACACCGGCCAGGGCGCTCCCGTGTCTAGCTGCCCACCCACTGCGGTTGCCTAGGTAATGAGCATTCCTTAACCGGGGGACACTCTAGGCTCTGTCTCTGTGGTCAGACCCAGCTAGGAGGACTCTAACGATTGATTAGAGCAGTGGTTCTCAACCAGGGGTACACATACCAGCCTTCTAAGGGGTACGTCACCGCCGCTAGATATTTGCCTAGCTTTACATCAGGCTGCATAAAAAGCACTAGCGACATCAGTACAAACGACAACTTTTTACAGACAATGACTTGTTTATACTGCTCTGTATACGATATCAGTGTTTCTCAACCTGGAGGGGGGGCAACCCAGGGGATTCACAGGATGAGTTTATGGGGGTCGCAAGTGCGGGGCTGGCATTAGGGGGTGGCAAGCAGGGGCCCCACAAAGCTAAAATACCTGCTGAAGCCCAAGCCCCACTGCCCGGGGTTCATGAATTGTGACATCTCCTTGTATTAGGTTTAGGATTCTTCCCTGCAACTGCTTCCAGAGTTTCTCCATCCCCATGCATTCATCCAGATTTTAATGCTGTATGTGACTGAGTAACAAGTACAGTTTGTTTCTGGCTGCTTGATGGCATGCTGCAAGAGAGACTTTGTTTCTCAACATATGCGTTAGCCTTCCAATGACCTTCTGCATCTTAAACCCAGAGACTGTGCAAAGACAAAAGGAAGGCAGTTTAAAAACTCTCCAGCAAGAAAGGAGGAAAAACTGTCTCCTGAAAATTCTTATAACATGTGTAAGCAGAGTCAGGATGAGCTCCCCCCTGACATCTAGTGGTGAGGTGTGGCAAGTTGTGGAAAAGAACTTCAGGGGCTGATCTCATTTGCATAGGCACACCCACCCTGCCTAGAATGAGGCCATAGCTGCCCAAATGGTCACTTTGGCTGCTGTGGGATCCCCAGTGTCTCTGTTATTGGGGCAGGAAGAATAAATTGTTATTACTCTGATTATGGGAACTGTGCTTGGAACTGTACTTGGCCTTTTGTTATGATGGAGGGACTCACCATCAACTAAGTAGCACTCGCTAGGCAAGGGTCATGTGTTCCAAAACTCTGTGAATGAAGAGAGACTGGGGATAAGTATTAACACTTGGGGGTATGGGCCCCTTGGTGAAGGCCTTACATGTTAATTGCACTTCCTTCTTTCTCCACTGGGGGATATCAGAGCTAATTTTGATTCTATTAGGAGTCTAGTTACAGGCTGCTTGAGGTCGCTTTGGGCTAATGGTGTACCAGCACTGAGGCTCCCCTACTACAAGCTGAAGTCACCAAAGAGCTGAACTGATTAAGAGCTGAAATCACTGAGCGTTGTGTTAAGTAGTGGGGGAGCCTGAAGATATATTGTGGAGCAGTTTGCAGGATGGCTGGAGTGCCTTGTGGACAGGTTGGTGGAGCAGTTCATAGGACGGCGGGAGCTGCTTGTGGGATGCGGAGCGGAGCAGTTCGTGGACCGGCTGGTGGAGCAGTTCGTGGGACGGCGAGAGCTGCTTGTGGGACATGGAGCTGGTGGAACGGAGTGGAGCCCTATGGAGCTGTGGGGCGGTCAGCTTCAGATCATGTAAGGTGTCCCTTACCTCTCTTCCCCCCTCACCCCGATCTCCACCCAGGTTGGGAGGTAAAGCTCTGCAGAGCAACTTTCGAACTCTGGGGCTGCCCTAACTAGGGACAGAGACTTTTGGGACTTTGGGTGATTTCGGGTTGCTGGACTCAAGAACCAAAGGGAAAGGACAAGACCCAATTTGCTTGGGGTGGGTTTTTGCTCAAGGGTTGTGTTATGAATCCTGTTGGTGGTGTTTCCCCAACATAATGCCACATTGTTTCTCTCTGTTATTAAAAGGCTTTTTGCCACACTCAGACTCTGTGCTTGCGAAAGGGAAGTATTGCCTCTTTGAGGTGCCCAGCGAGGCTGGTATATATTTGTCCCAGGTCCCTGGGTGGGGGCTCGAGCTGGTTTTGCATTGTGTTATTGGAATGGATCCCCTAGATATTGAACCCGGCCCTTGTTGCTGCCAACTCTGACGGGCAGAAGGGTTACACATAAGACTTTATACCTATTGTACCTTGTCTGGCTCTCTGCAGATACATGACATGGTTTAGCTGCATTGGTTTAGCTGCAAAAACTGTATCCTCCACGACTCTTTGCTATTAAAATGAAATCATGCTAGACTACCTCCTGTCTCTTCCTTTATTTTGCATTTCCTGCTCCATCCAGACTTCTGCTGACCAACATCTAGATGCATTAAACAAAAGGAAACCATTCATACTGGTGAATATTAGTAGAGCAGGAATTTTCATGGACAAATGACTCTTAGCTATAAGATCACAAGAGAATAGAAAAAAAGAGCAACTTTCACTTTGAAATATTATACCATTGCCAACCCAATAAACCAGTTTTTCTATCTGTCATATTCTCGTTCCGCACCCACACATCAATTAGTCTGATTGCAAAACCATTTTTTCTTTGATTCACAGTGAGAGAGCATCCTTAGAAACAGGCTTGATACTTAAAACACCATGTATAAACTGTCACAGAGCATGGCAACAAAACACTTTCCACATTTCAGTCTTTGTCACATTTCAATGGCTTGTGTCACACAGTGGCAGGTTAGAAGGCTCAGAAGTCTGTCTGTTATCCTGTGAAGAAACTGTTCTTTGAAATTCAATACCATCCTGGTGTCAGTTCAGTTATGCAAATGAATTAATTTGGGAGCCTTACCTGTAAATAAGGCACAATCAATGTGGTTTATCCTAGCAATGGATGGGATCAGTAACTGATCGAAGGAGAATGTCATAAGTGGACTCCCACACTGACAGCACCTTCCGAAGCCAAGGCTTCCATGTGTTATATAAATAGACTGATACACTATGTACCAATGACATAACATGGTCTAATAGCTTTCAATGCCCAGCATAGTCCCACTAGTCCCTGTGTCTGAGAAAATTAGCAGGCCCTATGAAATCCAAACACTGGAGCCCAGCTGCTATTTTCCATCTGCTCCTGCCTTGCAGCTATTCCTCAGGGCTCTCTAATCTTTAGAAATAAGACTTTTGTACAAGGAGCTCTCAATGCAACAAAAATAAATCTACTCACAGGACTGCAGGCTGGGACCTCAAACTGCATCCCAGAGCAGGAGAATCTCCTACTAACTTGAGAGGAAGCGAGGGAAGGATGGGACGTGGCTCCATTCCATAACGTTCTGGGTAACCCAGTTAACTCTATTATGACCATTTCATTACATGTGCAATAGCAAAACAATGGATTTGGAGATCCCAGGAGCACCTCCCACAACACTGTTATTCAGCAGACCTTGCAATGAGCGCTCTATGCAAAGCAGGATGCTTTTGTGCTTAAGGCACCAGACAGTTCCAAGCTCCATCCCTAGTTTCCTGTGGGACTTAGATTCCTTCAGCCAATCACTTGATCTGTGTGCCTCCGTTCCCCACCTCTACCATAAGGATAACAATGCTCCCTGTTACTAATGATTTGGATATGGTAGAGCCCACCAGCCCCACTTATGTGTTCGGTGCTGCCCAAACATAGAACAAAGAGCTAAGTATCTAAGTGCCTTTGTGAACCCCACCATAAGCTCTCCAGGTCAAGGACCGTCTCTTACTAGGTGTATGTACAGCCCTGAGCTCAGTGGGACCCCTCGCTGCTATTTGTAATAATAATTTACATGTGCTTTTGGGACAGATCGGGCAGTTTCCTGCAATATCCTGGCCAGACCTTATTGAATTAAGTTTGAGTATCTTAGGAGTTCGTTGTATTAAAATCGCAAGTGTTGCTGTATTATTGTGTGTAACATCTTGGGGGGGGGGGTCAGGAGGAGAAAGAAATATGTAAACCTGAGGAAGGATTATGAGCTTGCAGTGATTTTTTTTTTAAAAAATGGGTCAGACAAGATTGAATATTTAGTTAAGTGGGTTTCCTAGGAAATATTTGGAGGAGATGCAAATTACCCACCTTAGTCTGGACCCATCCTTTAGAAACTGTGCCTTGAGACACCCATTGTCTGCTGGTCACCTGTTCCAGGAGGACAAAATCAGAGGCCCAAACTGGACAAGAGAATGACCCTCAGTTCATCGGGGTACTGCTTCTAAGTCTAGGCAGTTATGAACTTGTAGCCACAGAAAAACTCCTTGGGCTGGGGAGAGGGTTGAAGGACTGTTCACCCACCAGAGCCTCTGCTGGAGTTGGAGTGATCTCTGTTAAGCATATTCACATGCGTGTAGGTTCTTTGATTGGTTTTCATTCAGCTTCTCCATAGCGCTTTTACCATAAAAATAAGTGGGCTTGTTTCAAAAGTGCTGTGTGGTAATCAAACTGTGGCAATTACACTGTTTAAGGCCTGTGAGGAGGAAAGGAGAGCAGGCTGGCTGTGGCAGTCTGACTTTGCCGGGGGAATTCACAGCGTAGACAGGGAACTGTGCAGCCTGGAAATATCTGCTCAGGAGGGACACCATGACACGTGTTTCTGCCCGAGAGTGGTGACAGCCAGGGAGCCAGGAATCTAAGCGCAGGTGCCCTTGCTGGATCATAAGTGGGGGGGAAGAGATATAGACACAGTTGCCTTTGATCTGGGACAGTCTTATACAATCCCCACTGTTGTGGCCCCATTTATGGAACTTTCAGGCCTTATGAAGGCAGTAGTGTTTAGCAGCTAGAGCACCAGCATGGGACTCCTGGAGGCTCGGATTCTAGTCCCAGCCCTGCTACCAGCCTACTGAGTGACCTGGGGCAAGTCACTCCAGTTCTGTGCCTCAGTTTCTCTATCTAAAAAGCAACCAGTGATACCTCCTGTGTGAAACACTTTGCAATCTGCTGCTGCAAGAGCTAGGTATTCTTATTGTTACAAAAAGAAAAGGAGTACTTGTGGCACCTTAGAGACTAACCAATTTATTTGAGCATGAGCTTTCGTGAGCTACAGCTCACTTCATCAGATGTATACCGTGGAAACTGCAGCAGACTTTATATATACACAGAGAATATGAAACAATACCTCCTCCCACCCCACTGTCCTGCTGGTAATAGCTTATCTAAAGTAATCGTCAGGTTAGGCCATTTCCAGCACAAATCCAGGTTTTCTCACCCTCCACCCCCCCACACAAATTCACTCTCCTGCTGGTGATAGCCCATCCAAAGTGACAACTCTTTACACAATGTGCATGATAATGAAGTTAGGCCATTTCCTGCACAAATCCAGGTTCTCTCACTCCCTCACCCCCCTCCAAAAACCACCCCCATACACACACAGACTCACTCTCCTGCTGGTAATAGCTCGTCCAAACTGACCACTCTCCAAGTTTAAATCCAAGTTAAACCAGAACATCTGGGGGGAGGGGGGGGTAGGAAAAAACAAGAGGAAATAGGCTACCTTGCATAATGACTTAGCCACTCCCAGTCTCTATTTAAGCCTAAATTAATAGTATCCAATTTGCAAATGAATTCCAATTCAGCAGTTTCTCGCTGGAGTCTGGATTTGAAGTTTTTTTGTTTTAAGATAGCGACCTTCATGTCTGTGATTGCGTGACCAGAGAGATTGAAGTGTTCTCCGACTGGTTTATGAATGTTATAATTCTTGACATCTGATTTGTGTCCATTTATTCTTTTACGTAGAGACTGTCCAGTTTGACCAATGTACATGGCAGAGGGGCATTGCTGGCACATGATGGCATAAATCACATTGGTGGATGTGCAGGTGAACGAGCCTCTGATAGTGTGGCTGATGTTATTAGGCCCTGTGATGGTGTCCCCTGAATAGATATGTGGGCACAATTGGCAACGGGCTTTGTTGCAAGGATAAGTTCCTGGGTTAGTGGTTCTGTTGTGTGGTATGTGGTTGTTGGTGAGTATTTGCTTCAGGTTGCGGGGCTGTCTGTAGGCAAGGACTGGCCTGTCTCCCAAGATTTGTGAGAGTGTTGGGTCATCCTTTAGGATAGGTTGTAGATCCTTAATAATGCGTTGGAGGGGTTTTAGTTGGGGGCTGAAGGTGACGGCTAGTGGCGTTATGTTATTTTCTTTGTTAGGCCTGTCCTGTAGTAGGTAACTTCTGGGAACTCTTCTGGCCCTATCAATCTGTTTCTTTACTTCCGCAGGTGGGTATTGTAGTTGTAAGAAAGCTTGACAGAGATCTTGTAGGTGTTTGTCTCTGTCTGAGGGGTTGGAGCAAATGCGGTTGTATCGCAGAGCTTGGCTGTAGACGATGGATCGTGTGGTGTGGTCAGGGTGAAAGCTGGAGGCATGCAGGTAGGAATAGCGGTCAGTAGGTTTCCGGTATAGGGTGGTGTTTATGTGACCATTGTTTATTAGCACTGTAGTGTCCAGGAAGTGGATCTCTTGTGTGGACTGGACCAGGCTGAGGTTGATGGTGGGATGGAAATTGTTGAAATCATGGTGGAATTCCTCAAGGGCTTCTTTTCCATGGGTCCAGATGATGAAGATGTCATCAATATAGCGCAAGTAGAGTAGGGGCTTTAGGGGATGAGAGCTGAGGAAGCGTTGTTCTAAATCAGCCATAAAAATGTTGGCATATTGTGGGGCCATGCGGGTACCCATAGCAGTGCCGCTGATCTGAAGGTATACATTGTCCCCAAATGTGAAATAGTTATGGGTAAGGACAAAGTCAAAGTTCAGCCACCAGGTTAGCCGTGACATTATCGGGGATAGTGTTCCTGACGGCTTGTAGTCCATCTTTGTGTGGAATGTTGGTGTAGAGGGCTTCTACATCCATAGTGGCCAGGATGGTGCTATCAGGAAGATCACCGATGGATTGAAGTTTCCTCAGGAAGTCAGTGGTGTCTCGAAGGTAGCTGGGAGTGCTGGTAGCGTAGGGCCTGAGGAGGGAGTCTACATAGCCAGACAATCCTGCTGTCAGGGTGCCAATGCCTGAAATGATGGGGCGCCCAGGAGTTCCAGGTTTATGGATCTTGGGTAGTAGATAGAATATCCCAGGTCAGGGTTCCAGGGGTGTGTCTGTGTGGATTTGATCTTGTGCTTAGAACATGATTGTGTGCATTTTCTTTCATCACTAACACAGGTTTGTTCTTCCCACATTGCAAAGCGGAATTGCATGCAGAGGCTTAGCCCTCAGCTAAAGCAGAATACATTCTTGCTTTTTATATTGCACACAAAGGACGAAACTGACTCCAAGGCAGAGGTCCAGCACAAAGGCCTATTGAAAGACTTAAATGTGACTTAAGCCCTGTTTTGAGGATTTAATAGGCAATAGGCCTGATGCCAGAATTTAGTTTGACCTAGAGAGAAAATGACCTGCTTTCACTTTTTTGTGATCTAATCTCCCCACGCCTGAATGAGCCTGACCTAAAGTCGTAGGACAAAGCTAGACTGAGCTGGCATAACTCCATTGAAGCCAGACTCAGAGCAGCGGAGGATCTGACCCACTGTGACGGAAAGGCTGAAGAATTTAAATAACATACTGATCTCCACCAGGGGCTGTGGAGCAAAGCCGCATGCAGGTAGCTTGAATCTTCTGATGTGGTCAGGTTAAAAAGTAGAGCTGAGCTTTGTACGTGGTACCAATAAAAGGAGCATTTTTGCCATTCACTGGCACAGCTACAGTGCTGCCGCGTGAATGAAACGCATCAGCAACTTGCGTTCCTTTGAACGACCTGAACAAAGGAGCCCTTCAGAGGCAGTTTGCACAATAATCCCTCCCTCCACACCTTGAAAATTACACCAAGCGGCTCCCGTGATGCCAGCGTCTTTGTCAGCAAGATAGTTGAATCCCGTGTGCTAATGAAGTGCGTTTAAAAAAAAAAAAAAAAAGAGAGAGACCTGTCTGGGATATTCTGCGTAGAAATATTTGTATTTATCACATTCTGATTATCGAGGAAGGCCATTTAGAATTAGGGAGCCAGGTCCCCAGGTGGCATAAGTCAGCACAGCTCCACTGAAGTCAATGGAAGCATGTCAGTATCTATGAGATAAGGATCTGGCCCATCATATACACACACAACTGACTCTTTAGCTAAAGAACACAGTGCAGTTCAGAGACCCTTAACTAACTGGACTACAGTGGTGTTAAGGTGAATAAGGGTAGCCGGAATCTAGCCTATGGTTAGGAAATTCAAGGATATCCCAAGATTATAAAATAAAAAACATACGAGATAAACTTCCATCATTCAGGGCATAAACCAACTTCTGTTGTAGGGGGGTTAGGAATAATCCTTTGGAGGAGATGGTCCCCGAACTGCCTACTGCAAGGCACATTAATCTTACTGTGAAAGTGTCTGGTACTGGTGACTGTCAAAGCCAGAAACCTCAACTACCTGGACTCCTGCTCTGATCCAGTCCAGCAATTCCTATAACTGCTAAACTTTGGACATATACAAGGATATCTCCACAGAAATGAATTCCAGGAGCTGGCTATTGGGTTTGAGTGTCCTAAAAGCACACAGGAATGCAGACCAAGATTTTCAGAGCTGGGTGCCTAAATTCAGGCACCTAAACAAACATAAAAAAGAGGCCCAATTTTCAGAAGTATTGAATACCTATGAAAGCCAGCAATGGGAGCCGGAAATGAAATCCCACATCTACAGTCCTAATCCAAAGACCACTAAAGTCCATGTGAATCCCTAAATATGGGGTTTGGTGCCTAACTTGAGCTACAAGTTTGCAAGCTTGAGCCTGAAAGGTCATGTACCCTGGCGTTTTGCCTCTTCCAGGTATTCTTCAGAGGTCTCCTATCCCAGTAGGAATATTCATAATTAAAAATATGGAATGCTTTGTGTTCACTGCACTAAGATGTGGCACCAAGAGTGCCTACAACACTTAGAAGCCTCGGTCTGGTTTTTGAAAGTGACTTAGGCACTTAAGCATTTTAAGTGAATGGGAACTAAGCTGCTAAATGCTTGAAGTACTTCTGAAAAACTTCACCCTAGATCAGTCATTTTCTTTAGTTAGAGCAGCTTTTTGGAGGGGATAAGGGAGGAGTTCTTACCCTTCCAAGTAGTTAACCTAGAAAGAGCAGTGGCCAACTGAGTCTTTTAATTCAGCAGCATCATAAGCAGTGATTCGAGGGAGAGTTTCTAATAAAAATTAATAGTAAAAGTAAGCCTGTAAATGCCAAGCATTTCGCTGTTGAAAGGAGGAGGGTGCAGGTACTATATAAAAAGGTCTCCCCATCGCAGGCCTTTTGTATTCTCTTCGTTGTGTTTCTCTGTGGCATTGAACCAGGTAAGTCAATGTCAATTCTTTTTTAAATAATGTAGAGCTCTAAGTTCATGCCTAGTGTTTCCTACAGCTCAAACTGTGGGCATCTAGTACTTGAGGATAGATCCTTGTTGGTTTCAGTGGCCATTAATGATGGCAAAATTTAACAGGCCTGTTTCTTCACTTGTGTGGGTGTCAATCAAGAGAAACTGCATTGAAGGCATTGGAGTTAACACATATGTAAGGGGGATCATCATCTATGAGCAGAGATTCAACCCAATGCCTGGATAGTACTTAAGCTCTAATTGGAGAGCTGGGGGAGGGGGGGTTAAATGGTGCCCAGATAATTGGTGTTTTCTTCTAACTCTTTAATAAAGAGCCATCAAAACATTTCATGGGCCAGTGGAAGATCTGCCCTGTAGCCTTTTAGTTCACCAATGACTGATGCAGTAAAATGTGTGTAAGAGCTGTCCTAACTTTTGTTTCAGGTTTCACACCATTGCACTGAAAGATGTCTTGCCAGCAACCTCAGCAGCAGTGTAAACAGCCATGCATGCCACCTCCATGCAAAGAACCCAGTCATCCTCACACCACAGATCCGGGTCCCCAGCAGTGTACAGAGCCACGTGCCCAGCTGTGCCCAGAGCCATGTCCTCCAAAATGCGTGGAGACTTGTTCCCCAAAATGCCCACCTGTACAGCAGTGCTAGAAATAGCAGTGTTACGAATAAAATCCACAGCAGCCTTGCAAGGAAAAAGCCAATTCCAAATGTAAGAAGCCAAGTCATGTAACTTCTGATCGCTTTAGCTTTACGCATCTTTCCTTTATAAAGTTCAGAACTGGTTCTGTTAATAGGCTGTGGCAGCAACCTATGGGAGTGTATTAGCATTTAAATACATAATTCGGAAGTTGTACAGTTCTGAGCACATGTATATGAATTTGATAGTGTCTGGAAAAAGTTCTGGAAATTCCTGAGACATGAACAAATCAGAGCAAAACAGGAATCTCCAAAACTGATATCCAGTTATAACAGCTAGAATAAAAACAGAGGAATTGCCAGACTTCAGTGTCTTTTTGTTTGTGATTGGCTGAGTTTGTTCTTCTGTTGCACTTTTTACACCCAACAGCTATCTAATCTGCACCATGTAGTCTTTTCAACTGGAATGATTTCTTGCTCCTTTGCCCAGTTTCCAACTTCATGTGAAAAGTTAAATCTTACACTTGGTGATACTTTGGTGGGTGCATGTTCTCATTATAACACACCTTCCTATCACTGCTTTGCATCCATAGATCTTAAAGCCCCCTTACAAAGGAAGTTCTGTATTTAACACTTTTTGACATGAACCACTAACAAAAATGTAGGGTCTTGCAGGGTGTTCCCCTTGAAAGGAGAAACTGGTGATGGAGTCAAGTATTTCTTGACACACTCTTGTTTATTTACAAAGGCCTGATTCCTGGAACAGAGGAGGAACCAAACAGGAGACAATTTCCATGCTTACAACTCACACCATCCAGCCCCAAACCTCTGTAGGCTTCTCCTAGCACCTCCGCGCTGGGCTTGTCCAGACTGTGTCTGCCACTTCTTTCTGAGTCTGTTCTTGTGTGCTTCTCCCCCACAACCCACATTGTTAATCAAAAAAATACCCATCAAAGCGCTCCCGCTGATATAGTTCTAACTCCTGAGCAGCCTTTGTTTTAGGTGAGGGCTGCCACAAAGGAGCTTAATTATTTCTTACAGATCTCTTACATGAAGGTCAGCAATTACACTCACCCTATAACAGCATCATTAACTCTGTGCCCCACAGCCAAAGCTAAGAATAGAACCCACATTCACTGATTCCTGGGGCAGCGTACTATCCTCTGAGCTCCAGACAGTGGCATCTAGTCTCTCTTGCTACATTTTTACAACAAGAACCATTTCATAGACTCAAAGTGTAAAGCCAGAAGGGGACACCAGATAATCTAATCTTACCTCTTGTCTGTCACAAGTCACCAAAGCTACCCACCTGCACACTAAACCCAGCAATTGGCATTAGACCAATGTATTACAGCTCATGAGAGTAAATAATTATGCACCATAGGCAGACCATAGGAGGGACTGAGGTGAACCAATACCTGAAGCCCCAGGGTGGCATGGAATTTAGACATCCTATCCAGCATTATTGAGTTACTACAGTTTACTGCAGCCAATTGACGGAGGTTGAATTGGGGGTATAGCCTGCTAAATTCATACTCATTAAAGAGTTTAAAAATTTTTGGCATTTGCAGTAAGTTACATTTGACCATGTAATTGCACCATCTCTTCAAGATGCGTTTCCTGAATAATTCATTCAACTTTTTGTTTATGCAAGTTGTCAAATTAAATACTCACTTTTTAAAACATTTGGCCTGACTCGAAGTGGCACAAGAGCGTTTAACAGACAAACTGAGGAGCTTAGGAGTTGTAATTAGGGCAATTTAACCACGGAGTTCGGAAAGCTGCCACCTAAAAGGATGCTCAAAATTCTGAATGAAGAAAGAAAAGGAGTACTAGTGGCACCTTAGGGACTAACCAATTGGCACTCCTTTTCTTTTTGCGAATACAGATTAACACGGCTGCTACTCTGAAACCTGAATGAAGAAAGGGCCCCAGGAGACTCCACGTAATAAAATATGCCTACAATGCAAAGCTGCATGATGTTTGCAGCTGACTAAGCGTTATGCATCTTGTGCGGGGAAAGCGTGGATGAGCCCCCTTGGGAATATTAAGGTTTTTGGCTGCTTTGCCTTTTCAAAGAGCTTTGTGAAGATGAATTTATTCACAGTCCCCTGTCAAGTAGCCACGTTTGGGCTTTTTTAATGATATAATTAGCAGTTTATGTCACCCAAGCAATGGGATTAGAGGAAAGCCCTGCAACAGCTATCGTGCCACTTGAAAGTGATTTGACAGAGGCTGTGGGTGTGAGTCTGTTGCTCTGTACCTGGAGTCACCAGAGACTAGTGCAAAGTGGGTATAAAATTCTGCCAGTTCAGAATGGTGGGGCCTGGTTTTCAGTGACACTGAGGCCCCTATTAGCTGCTCTGACAGCATGAAGGGGCTTTTCAAAGTTTTTTTCGAAATGTCACAAATAAAAACTCACAAACTGAAAATCAAAAAGTTTCATACTGAAAATTGCAAAACTGCCTGTTTCAAGTTTCTGATTTTTAAAATAAAAAAATTGGCAAAAATCAACATGAATCCACAAAGTGTTTATGTCTCCAATCTGCATTTTTCACTCAAAAAAATTTGTGCGAAAATTTTGCCCTGCTCTAGCCAGTTCACACAACGGAACTGAGTTTTTTTTAAGGGAAAAAAATGAAACTTTTTTGGTGTCGTCCCCCCCACCTTTTGAATTTCAAAACTACAAAGATTTTTGACTGGCAATATAACTAATCAAGAAGCAGGACAAAAATTTATCAAGATTTCATTCAAATTCTTTTCCCAGATTTTGGAAATTTCATCAACATGGCTCAAAATTTTGAGCCAACTCCATTATGTAGCTTGTTTTAATGAATTTCTGCCAGCTAATGGCCTCCCTCTGGCTCACCCTGAAGAGCCTTGGGATGAGCCTGAGAATTCTGAGTCCACTTCAAGTTTTGATTACACCTCCTTCTATTCAGACTCATCGTTTTCCAACATTCACCCTCCTTGAGTGGTTCTGGCTCTTTGGTGCCCTCTAGAGCCGATTCCTCAGCCCTTCCTCACCTGCCCAATGGTACCACCTAGTGGAAGGCCTTCTCAAGACAGGCAGTCTCATAGATTTGGAGGGATTAAGTGCCAGCAAGGTGTTCCCCTGATTCCCTGCCCCACATTTCAAACAGCAGAGACTCCCTGAGATGAAGCACTTAGGGGAAACTGAGGCTGGGCTCAGAACTTTATACAAGGGGATGCGAGAGAAGCAGGGGTTTTGTGGATTAGAATCCAGGTTAGGGAGCTCTGGAGGTATCAGAGATTGTCTGGCCCCTCTTGAGAGCCCCTTCTGCATATAAGGCCTTTGTGGCCAGTGTGGTGCTGACTGAAGGACTCTGAACCTAGCCCCCAGTGGGGTTATCTGAGACTGTCAGATACTCAGTTGATCACTGTGGTATAAGACCCTACAGTAGACTAGGATGAAGCATGGGAATATGGCCAGAGATTTTACTGCTTTTCAGATCCAAACAAGAATCTGACCCACAAACCCTATCATAAGGATTTCCTTTGCCTACCCTGGGGTCTCCTGTGAAGGTCTCTGTAGCTCAGACCCAGCCCTGTGGTCTCTGATCAATGGGGAATGATTCTGGACAGTTGAGCAGGCTATCCCATGAGCGGTCTCTGAATGCTAGAAAAGGGATATTTTATGGACATGCACAGGTTTTCCATTGTAAGCGATTCCAGATTTTTTTTTAACAAGACTATTGCAGGAGTGTTTGCACTTTGAAACATGCATCTAAATATAGCCACGTGGTGGAAGGAGTCTACCCGGCCATAAGCTATAAAGGGAATGCCTTAACTTGGTCAGTTTTGGGGGTGAAATTTAAAACGAAAAGGGTTGGGACTGAAAGCTAATTTGACATGCTCAGTCTACAATATTAGTTACACCTAATGAGCACTCTGCATATACACTGAGCCTTTCATTCCTAAAGATAGACAGTGTGTAAGTAATAAGGGCTTAATTCACCCATGAAATGCAGCCATCTCTGGGGTGGAATGTGGGCAACTGTTTAGACAGGGCAGAGCTGCATTGCACAAGTGTTTTGCTCAGACAGTGAAGAAGCCACTGGCAATGAACTGACACTGCAGGAGGAGTTTAGGGTGCTGCAAAGGTAATTACCCAGATTGGAATTTGACTGGAGCATGAGAATTAACAGCCAGTCTCTTGCAAAAGTTGTCATGGGATCTTTAGCGATCACAGGAGATGAGGCATTAGTTTTCGATCTCATCTTAATAATGGCATGCGCACCACGGGCCGGAATCAGTATGGAATTAGATGAACGAATGCCCCCTACTGACTCACCAGAGCAACTTTTTGCATCTTTCAAGCATTCTTCAGAGGTCTCCTAGCCAAGTAGGAAGATTCATAAATAAAGATATACAGCACTTTTTAGCATGCTTCTCACCTTCAAAACAGACCACAAATACAACTAATTAAACTGACTCAGGTCAGCCCAGTAAGGCTTATAAAGGCTATCTTAGTTCATGCCGTGGCTTCACTCCAGCAGAGATTAAGGAGGAGGGTGATCTCTCAAGATCTTTTATATATTAGAATTTTCCCCTGTGAAATTGTTTTTCTAGTTACAAACCCAGCATTCCTAGTCTCAGACCTTGAAACAACTCCCCAGTAAGACTCACTATGCCACACACACAGTTGAATCAGACATAAGTTTCCCTCTTGCATTTGCACAGGAGAATATTGCACAAGGTGGTTTTGGCAGGAGAAGAATGAATGTGCGTGAGAGAAGACAAAACAGAAGAGAACATTCTCGTAGTAGGGTTGTTATAGCTACATTCCCTGCAGCTGGAAAACTGTAGGCAGAAAATACAGAGGTAAATTATTGCAACTCTGGCCAGCTCTGAAGGTGGAGAAGAGCATGTAGATAGTGTTATGGACTCCTACGTGGATACATCATCAATACAGCTCCTATGCAACCAGGTGAAACAGCAGAAAAATAGATCATGTCTAAAAGGAAAGCAAGGCTAACTAGGGTGACCAGATGTCCTGATTTTATAGGAACAGTCCAATATTTGAGGCTTTGTCTTATACAGCTGCCTATTACCCCCCACCCTGATTTTTCACACTTGCTATCTGGTCACCCTAATGCTAACCCTGTTTCCTGTTAGCAGTGAAAATAAAGGGATCCAGTTGCTGAGACCAGTCTTCTCAAAAGGGACTTAATCTGAGATGTCATGAGCAGGATTTAAAAAGTGGCTTAGCACCTCCTGCTCTTATTGTTTCTATTCCCATAGTGCCTACAGGAGCCTCAAACGAGATTGAGGGCCCACCGTGGTGGGTGGTGCACAGGTATAACGAGAGACAGTCCTTGCCCCAGTGACCTTACTATCCAAATAGACAAAAAAGCCTCGTTATTCCCCTTTAACGGATGGGGAGCCAAGGAACAGAACATTTAAGGGGCCAGATTTGTAATTGTATTTAGGTGTCTAAACTGCAGACAGTGAAGTTTTCTGAGTTGCCTAGGCACCTAGCTGGCATTGATTTTAATGGGAGTGAGGCCATAGGCCTACCTGCATCTTTAGGTGCCTAAAGACCTTTAAAAATCTGGCCCTAAGTGACTTTTCCAAGGTCATAGAGGGAGTCTGGGGTAGAGCCTGAAATGAACCCACATCTCTGAAATCCCAGCCTCGTCCTTTGGCCCCAAGGCGATTCTTCCTCCGCCTTCCGTGGAAGTCCACAGAAATTCAACAGGAACTGCAGGTCCTAGTCCTGCTTCTTGGCAGGAGTAACTCCAGGGCTTTGCAGCAGGCTTCTCTTGAACGTGTTCTCTCTCGTTCCGCCGTCTTTACCTTAACGATTCACACAGCACTCACAGCCACGCTGCACTGGATCGAGCCAAAGCATGAATAAACTTGACTTGGGAAACTGACAATTTTACTAATTGGCTTTATTATTGTAAGAGCTGAAAACTCCTGGGGGCTAGATTCTACCTTCCTTACAACAAGGAGTCCCCAAGCGAGGAGTCATCCATGACATGGTACAGACGTAACCATCGGCCATTGGTTTCCACAGGGGTCCGTGCAGAAAGGCACCACCCCACAGGAAGGATGGCAGAATCTGATACTGTCTGTTTTGCTTGCTTATTACACCTACAGCCTGGTGAGACCATCGCTCCCATGTGACATCCAGGTGGGAATTGACATTGGACTCAGCCTTCAGCTCCTTATTGCGTCTGACAACCTGCATGTTCATTCAGAAAGCTCAGTACACAGTGATGAAAGGCTGTGGTTCTCTTTCTGATCATTACACCAGTTTGATCACATGGGGTATGAGCAGCTGGAGGTTGCGAAAGGACAAGTGTACGTGTCACAGTTTGTGCACCATGCAGCTTAGCACAAGTCGCTCTGTGGGGGGGGCCTGGGATCGGGGTGTTCATTCTCTCCTTCCCCGCCCTAAATACACTTCGTTTTAGCCCTGAGCTACACTTAGACTAGGACGACATAGCAGCAGCTCTCAGGGGTGTGAAAAATCCACACCCTTGATCGCGATAGCGATGCAGGGCGTTAGGTTGACACAGAGGGTTGACGGAAGACTGCCTCCATTGACCTAGATACCTTTGCTTGGGGAGGTGGAGTTCCTACGGCAACAGAAGAGTGTTCTGTTGCTCTAGGGAGCGTCTACACTATGGCGCTCCAATGGAGTAGCTGTAAGGTTTGCGGTGTAGACGTGGCCTTCGCCGTGGTTTGGATCATAAGGAGAAGTAGGGGAAGGGGAATGATCTACATTGAAACATGGGTGTCCTGGAAGCGTCTGTTATCACCAAAGAGAAAGCCGTTTGGGTAAAGATCATCCCCTAGAGATCCATGTACAAAGGAAACGGTCTGCAAATAGTTGTGAAGTGGTAAGCCCACCAAGGTCCACCTGTCCTACGAAAGCCCCTCACTAGGCAGGGTCTAGGAACAGACTATGCTTTGCCTCCAGCTGATCCCCAAGATGGAAATCCTGACTTCTTCTTGTCCCTTCTCCCCCAGAGGTGGGCATCGTATTGACATTTTGCTTTCTCCTTCAGATGGAAGAGAGGGGGCGTAGGATGAGTGATAAAACAATGTGTGGCAATGCGGGTAGCTTCCAAAGCTTGTTGAAATGCCCATAAATCCAAAGATCGAACTCCTGGTTTCATCTGGGACATGCCCACAAGAACAGCCTTACTTGGTATCCCCACCCTTCTCCCTAGCTGACACCAGGAGGGGCAGAAAGACAGGAACACTTTCTTTTTAAAATAC